>NC_068365.1:59566857-59708797 GCF_020536995.1 Dreissena polymorpha
TATATAAGAAGCGTGTTTTGAAATATGTTCCACTTAAATGGCTTAACCATATTGTATTTTTACCATAAAAAGACATATAGGTCAAAGCTCACGAATATTTACTTGACACAGACCTTTATGAATCAATATGTTAAAGTACCGTTACGATCTATAAATAAGTATCCAAACTGAAACCGATTTCAATCTTTTGAAACGTAAGTAAGTAACTTTACTGTAAGGGTTTGTATTAACTCTTAAAATTTTCGCTGACAACACCGATTCAAATATAGGTTACGATCCATTCGTTTAATGTTTACCAATGAATTTCACGAGTGCAAGGTAAATGTGCTCTATCCATTTTCCGTCTCGTTCATTATTCAAAAATACCACTCACCAAGAAATATCCCATTTCAGTTATGATTCCGTCATAAAAAATGCAACGTGAGTCCAAGTCATACAATTATCTTAAAAACTGCTTTTCAATTGTAATTTTGATTAATTAAAATGCATTTATTATATTTATATATTGTTATAATTATAAATGTATATATTTATATATAATGGTATCTTTTTGTGAGATTCTTTCAACACATAGTTTATTTCTAACTAGGTGTCGTTCAACTCTGGAGTAATAGGTATGTTTTGTTTAGGGTTCCTGTAATGTTAGGTGCATACGGATTTTAATTTAATATTATGTTAACCCGTATATGTTAGTAACGTGATGAACTTAACATGACTACGTATTATATTCGTGTAGATATTTTACCCTTGAACGTATATACCATATGATCGTCTCTTACTTGTCATGTTTGATATCATTACATATTTGAAATCTAAATAGATATGAATTAATGCATTATCAATGTGAACGTCATCTCACGTGTAAGGCGTACCTAATGATTGTCATTGTAGTTCAATGTTTAAGCAAACATTCAACATCTTGCAATTTGAGTTCTTTTTATGCTCCCCCAAAATATATTTATATATAATTTATATAATTTATATATAAAATATCTGTCCGTCTGTGTGTCCGTCCGTGCACAATTTGTGTCCGGGCTATTTCTCAGCAACAAATGACCAGAATTCGATGAAACTTTATGGGAAGCTTCACTACCACGAGGAGATGTGCATATTATCAGCGGGTTCTGGTCGGATGATTTTTCACAGAGTTATGGCCCTTTGAAATTTTTGAAATTTTCCATTAACTGTTCATATAGTGCAATTCTTGTCCGGGCTATTTCTCAGCAACTAATGACTGGAATTCAATGAAGCTTTATGGGAAGCTTCACTACCAAGAGAAGATGTGCATATTATCAGCGGGCTCTGGTCGGATGATTTTTCACAGAGTTATGACCCTTTGAAATTTTTGAAATTTTCCATAAACTGTTCATATAGTGCAATTCTTGTCCGGGCTATTTCTCAGCAACTAATGACCAGAATCAATGAAACTTTATGGGAAGCTTCACTACCAATAGGAGATGTGCGTATTATCAGCGGGTTCTGGTCGGATGAGTTATGGCCCTTTGAAATTTTATATAAAAAAATCATTGTCCCCCAACTACTGTGCCCTCAAGACGTTTCCTTTTATCTGAATATATAGTGCAATATTGTGACAAACAAAAACTTTGGGGAGCATCACCCGTCTCCGACGGTTTCTTGTTAATGGGGCATTCTTTGAACAGTCCTTTGATACCCATCAACTGGATCAGTATCTTAGACATGTAGATTTAGGGGTTTATTAGAAAACAATCTGTTGATTAAGTTCTTGGTTGCGATGCTTAAGATAAAATGTTGATTGACAAAAGTACTCTTAAGTTGAATCGGTATAATTAGTTCTCTGACGCGGACTACATTATTTCCAATCCAACCTAATTCCTTGGAATGCACCAGTTGCAGTCTATTAATGTCAACCTTCAACTTTTATATGGTTTAAAGATAGGATGGTGATGCTCGCCTGAACAGCTTCAGGCTGGAAAGAATGGTATAACTTTACAAAGTCTCGTCAGCTATTTTGTTTGCATTTCTGGTAGATCAAAACTACTGATTCAGTAATATTTTCCTGACTGCTGGTGTGACTATTTCAATTCGAATAAATCAACTCGACCACGGGTAGGTGTTTTCGTCTCCTACCGGTGAAACCGGAGGGGATTATGGATTGCGCTCTGTGTGTCAGTCAGTCAGTTAGTCTGTCCGTCCGTCACATTTTTCTGGATCCTGCAATAACTTAAAAAGTTCTTCATATTTTTTAATGAAACTTGAAACATGGACAGATGGTAATATGGAGATTATGCACGTCATTTCATTTTGTTCATACGTCAAAAATTCTGGTTGCTATGGCAACATATATATATATATATATATATATATTTAATCTGACAATGGTGGAGTTTCACCGGTAGGGGACCATATTGCTTGGCAATCTCTTGTTTAACATCTCTTACGCACAAGTAATATAATAAAACAACAAAGGTAATCTATTACTAATATCACGAGTAAGTCTTGCCCTTTTAACATCTACAGTTTGTTAAAATTTGCTATCAAAACACACTGATGTATAGAATGTATAGAAAAGACAATACTGTATAGAGAAATGGTATACCAAGCAGAGAATTGTAAAGGCATGCATTAAGCATATTGTGGTGGTTACACGAAAAAATTTGCTAGATGATAAATATACCACATTTACAAAAGCGTTGGATTCGTAGTTTTTATAACAGATGAGATCAGTGTCTGTATGCTTTTTATCAAAATTTGACATTGGCGCTACTTGAAATTGTTTTGCTTGTTTATAAAATGCAAGAACATAATATTTATCTACAATTAATATTCATGTGTCAAAGTTTTCCAGCTGTAACTGCGTACTTTGAATGCAAACATCTATAGATTATAATTATCCTGATAACAAACAAAATATATTGTAATTTGTTGCATAACACTCAATTTTTTGCAAACTTATTTACATGTAGGCATTTTAACGAATTGTAATATTTAAACAATGTTACATACATTTAGGTATTTTCAAAAATCTTTACAACACTATCCGACCGGTCTGCTCTATTTATGCACACACAAAAATATACCAAGTATAATCAATTCTCTTGAATTTTTAATTCTATAATATACGAAATCTTGTAATACAAAAATATGATGAAGAGAACAACTCTTTTGTTTTTCTTTTGTTTTAGCTGTGAATGTTTATATTAGTAAGATAGAACAAAAGCTGTTAACTTTCATTGCTGCACTAAATATATATGTCTCTTAAATCATACATAAACTGTGGTTTGTTCTTAGCACAAGATTTTTCTGTCCGTTTCCGTCTGACACAGTTTGTCTCAACTGAAACTGTAGTTAAGTGTTGCGGTTATTTTCTACAAATTTTCATATATGTTGATTTTTCACATAAAAGTCTTGTAAAACAACAGATTTTAAGTCACATGATATGTAATTAAAGTGTTATTTTTTGACATAATAACGTGATAAGGTATTATT
This sequence comes from Dreissena polymorpha, assembly GCF_020536995.1. NCBI lineage: Eukaryota > Metazoa > Mollusca > Bivalvia > Myida > Dreissenidae > Dreissena > Dreissena polymorpha. The sequence continues at coordinate 59,570,326 of NC_068365.1, forward strand.
GTTTAAAGTTAAAGAAATCAATCCATTTGTTAAGGATTAACCATTCGAATGTTGAAAATAGTGTAAAAAGACATGTAATTGATCATGATGATAATACGCTGCCCTGTAAGATGATGATACATATATTTGTTCAGAAAGGAAGCTTATGATTTAATCGTGTTACTCTCAACATGCATTTGTTCTCTTATTTAACTAAGCGTTTTCTCTTTATGATTATATTTAAATATGTTTCAAAAATGAGACACGACGTGCGTATAGAAAAGCTCCTAGCATCTTCATATTTTGCGTTAGTATAGACGAAACATTAATGGAGCGTGACGTATAGGATACAGTTCATATGACCTCAGCGCAGCGTTCTCATGGCAAGCTTTTGTGGTTATTAGTTTTCCATCGTCGATATTTATGATGTGAACTCGCAAGAACAACATTTATTGCCCAATACTAAGTGTTCTTGCTCAGGGCATAAGTCAAAATTACTGTTAAACCATTATTATTCGTCCGACATTAATTTTCGCCTTTTTCGTCCTTCGACTGATTGACGAATTCGAGATCCTAACGAACAATCATGTCCCATATTTGAAACAAATAAGACTGAATTACCGTAGGCATGAGGCATTTAAATCCAGCGTAATCCACGCATATACACAGGGCTCGAAATTAACACTCGCACACTCGCAAAATGCGAGAAAAAAAGATTGCAAGGTAAGTTATAAGCCACTAGTATTTTTTGCAAATAAAGAAATAGTGAAAAAAAAACGAGTTATATTGCTTAATGCGATCGACGGCGTGAACGCTAAACCGTAGGTCAATTTTTTGAACGTCCGAATACCCATATGCGGAAGCGCGCACCTTGTTTGTTGACTGGTATACTTATAATACAGATGCACAGATGGTATTGATACAAAGAACATGAAACAGTCGACTATTCACACTCAAGTTAAATCCTGTTTGGACACAAAGGGGTGTTCATTATACAGTGTACTGACAACTGACGTTTCCTGTAAAACGCGAATGCAATAAGGCTGTATCGAATGCGTCGACTTCGTTTAGGTATAATAGTGTTGATTAGCGCTAATTGTTAACAACTTTATTACCCATTGTGTGTATTGTGTTTTTTCAGGGGTGTTGCATTATACAGCCTACACGCGGCGAATCCGGATTAAAGACAATACTATTAAACGCAATTAAAATATGACGATGTGTGATCAACATCGACATCATAACAACGAACGTGTCAATGACATAAAATAATAAGGGACAGTTACTATCACCTAAAATAACAGACTTGTTAATTGGCATATGCAAAACAAGGCCCACCACCTGCAAGTGACTACCAAGTGTCACCTCTCTTTCCCCAGCACGATTTTTTCGCAACCGCGTATTACATGTATTACAAACAAATAGGACGTTTTTTTTTCAAAACCACAAATGGACGAATTTAAGAGCGGACGAAATAGTCATTTTTATGAAAAGGGCGAACTTTTGTGCCGACGAAAATAAATGGTTTCACAGTATACGAATTAACTGGAGCACAGAAAATTGGTTACTAGGTCAAATAAACAAAGAACGTATGACATTTAAAAAGTTACAGTTGTGCGTACTCATAATGCAACATGCATCAAACTCATGAAATAAAAACATTACGGCCTAGGCCAAATTTATAAAAGGCCAACAAGGGGCAGGGCAGTTTATCTGACATTATATCATATTTTTACTTTTTGAACAGTCTAGAAGTCTCTTTTTGTCCAATATTCACGAAATTATCTCCGGACATTCCCCGCCTTGTTTGAACAAGATTCCCTTCCTTTTACGGAACTCCGCCCGGGTACGGTTCGTTTTCCTTTTATGGTTATAATGAAAATTTGTGAACTCTACAACGCATTTCTTCGCTAAAACCATCATCATATTTGCTCAGAAGCCTTTTTTCTGACATAAAGAGTTATTTTAACAACAGAATGAATCATTACGTCTTAGAAAATCACAGGGTAACATCTGTTTACAATAAATTCTTATTTATAATATTTATGCATTTGTTAATAATTCCAATTATTTCAGAGAGAATTTTATTGGACACAATATGTTGATAAAATGTATTGACATTCTCTGCAATGATTTCACACGGGAGTTTGGGGAGCGGGGTAAGCTTAGAAGTCGTGGAACAGTTAATAACTTGTTTGTGAGCTCTGTTTTTTTAAGGAAAAGTGCGATGTGGATAAATTATGCTGAGGAAGAGAGTTCCAGAGAGTTCAACCATTGAAAACGAATGGCTTTTTGCCAGACCCATTGACCCTTGGAATGGCATACCTATTGCAATCATGCATGTTAAGATCCGTATAAGGTGAGTCTGACTGTGTTCTCTTACTCTGAACCTAATATTCTTATTGTGGATATTACTGACTGGAGTAAAATTATGTCCCAAATATAGCGGAGCCAACATTGAGCTCAGTTTAAAAACATGACAAAGTGTGATCTGGTTTACTCGACTTTCAATAGACAACCAGTTAAGTCTAGTAAAATGTTCTTTACCTACGCACGGAGCGTATATTGAGTCTCATCTAGAGTCCGTGACCTATTTGAGACCTAGGATGCAAATTTAATATGAACCTGATACGTTTATTTTGGGTGACCTGTAACTTGTTTTTTTGACATTTGAGTTAAACCAGTGTACCAAACAGAACGACCGAAGTCAAAGTGGCACTGAATTAAAGACATTACTAGAAGCCTTCTTGTATCCGTGCATACAAAATATTTTTTTTTTCGATATAAAAACTTTAACCTTGCATTGTCCTTCTTGATGACTGACTCTGCTATAGAAGTGAAAGACAAATTTAGTTTAGTCAATAAATTGATGAGGGGTCATATTTCAAAGCCATAGTATTTAGTACCACTAGTGTAAACGTGTATATACATTTTATTTAATCTTCATTAAAATTCAAGATACCCATGATCATTAGAGCAAATGTGGTCTGAAGAATAAACATTGATAATTGCAGTTAACAAAGAATACATTAGTCGTATACTACAAAACGTTATAATATAACTTAAATTCTCAAAGGTAGGTTTTTTGGTCTGTAATATCTTTTTATGAACGATTGGAAAATGTGTTTTGACTCAATCATAAGAAAAAGCAATAGAAAATGCTAAGCACATGACACTATTTAAATGTTATGTCATGTTTCTATTAACTTGAATTAATGTTCGTTTTCAGTGAAAGACAATATTGAAGAATTATTGTATACAGGTGAAAACAACGAACGTGGAGCAAACTGAACTGTCTATGCATGCACCTTGATTTCTCTTTAAACGTGATTATGAGTGATAACTATATGTCACTTTATGTCATAAATCTCTTTTGTCTGTATTTTTTGGATCATAATTTAATCCCGTTGTGGTCAACAAAAATGCTTGTTTTAATTTTGTTACTCCATACACTAATCAAAACTCTTTATAAGACTACGTCATAACGGTTTCGTGTTTAGAATAAAATTTTATAAATATTTCAAATGTATATGTATTAAGCACCTAATTATTTATACGAAAATTCTTTCACAATGACAATCGTTCCTATGCTAATTTTGACAAGGCGGACATTCGTTCCACATTTGACACGCTTTGTTCGAACTTTTTTTATCGCGCTGTTTATATAAAGATCTATATTGTTTATTGATACATCTGTGGTTTAACAGCCCCTGTGTTCAGCACAAACCCATTAGCTCGTTACGATCATATACTGTGTCGACAAATACTTAAAGGGATCTTTTCACGCTTTGGTAAATTGACAAAATTGACAAAAGTTGTTTCAGATTCGCAAATTTTCGTTTTAGTTATGATATTTGTGAGGAAACAGTAATACTGAACATTTACCGTGGTCTAATATAGCCATTATATGCATCTTTTGACGATTTTAAAACCTAAAAATTATAAAGCGTTGCAACGCGAAACGATTGAATAATTTGGAGAGTTCTGTTTTTGTCGTTAAATTTTGTGAAACTACGAAGATTGCTTATATAAGGTATAAAATACGTCAAGTATGTGTACTCGGCGGAATAGCTCAGTAGGCTAAAGCGTTTTTACTTCAGGACTCTGGCAGGACTCCAGGGGTCACTGGTTCGAAACCTGGTCCGGGCAATGTTCTTTTCCCTTTTTAAATTTTATTCTTGATTTTTTACTGGAGCTTTTACGATCCAATGTTTACATTTATCGATATAAAGCATTTAATGAATAAGTTAAAAAATGCCAAAATCTGTGAAAAGGCCCCTTTAATACCAGCATGGTGTCATAAACCACCCGTGGTAGATGCCTGCTCATTGAACATCATTATGATACCTAAACATACAGTACATTCGTCCTCGCCTATTTTGTCAAATGTGTGCACAGGATGAAGAATGAAAGCGCTGCAGGCGCTGAAGGCCTGGGCTAGGTTTAGTGTGACGCAAAATGCATTTAGGATGTTTTGTCCGAATTTCTCCCTTTGTCCGAATTTATACGGATTGACCCTAGCGATTGAGTGCAGAAGCTCAGAGACTGTATGAAAAGACAATAGTTGTGTATATACTACAGTGTACATAGACGGTGGAGTACAACACGATACTGGTTGTGGGAACGATAACTTTTTGTTCAACTCTACATATCTGGTAGAGGTTCGTCTACGTAGGCGGTGAAGATATACCACAACAACAGCATGGCCGCAAAAACGGTTTATGTTGGCGTCAAATAAATCACTTTCAATAGCCTAAAATAGCTATCTATTACATAATTAACAGATCAGGAAACACTCATACTTCCTTTGTAATGTGTATGCAAAAGAAAATCCACTTTAAGCCCAAGTCTCACTTTTGCCGGTAGAGCCCCGGTCCATCCCGGTTGCTAACGCTGTTCGACCGGCGAGGACCGGGATGATTCGTACACATTTTTTAACGCAGTCACACTATTTTCCGGTGCCGCCCCGGTTGAAGCCGGTCAACAGCCCAGCAGAGTCCCGGTCAACCCGGACTGGCTACGGTTTATCCCGGCAGAACCCCGGTTGTCGCCGGTAGTGCCCCGGTGAAAGCCGGCAGCGTCCCGGCATAACTCCGGTTGTCGCCGTTAGTGCCCCGGTTGAGCTCCGATAAAAGCCGGCAGCGTCCCGGCAGAGCCCCGGTATACCATAACACCGCCGGCACTCACCATGTCTATACCGGCATAAGACCCCGGCAGATCTACGGCAGCGCCCCGGTTTCAACCCGGTCGTCGCCGGTAATGCCCCGTCGGAGACGCGGTAAATGCCGGTTGCGTTCCGGCAGAGCGTAGCTATACCGGGACTCTAACTTCATTCAACGGGGCGTTGCCATAGCTCTGCCAGGGTCTGTATGGGCCCCGATGGGGCTACGTTGCCGTCCCGATTGTTCCCGGTGCCGTCCCGGTTGTTTCCGGTGCCGCGCCGGTCGTTGACGGTCCTTCCCGGTGACTCCCGGTTCCTCCCAGAGGTATTTAACACTTTAATACTTTCCCGGTGGAGCCCCGGTTCATCCCGGTCGTCCCCGATGGAGCCCCGGTTCATCCCGGTACAGCCCAGGTACATCCCTGTTGATCCCGGATCACGCACCGGGGCTCCGCCGGCATCATAGTGAGACTGGGCCTTTGCCCTGATAAAGAACGGTGTACATATTGTGTACGTTGTCTCACGTAGAACTTTTCGCGCTCGATTTGCGCGCTCGATCTGCGAAGTGAAATATCATATGCGCTAACTTCGTATATTTCCGAGAATTATAATGAATATAGGGATAATACACGTTTTCGATCGCATGATCATCTGCGGGCGCTCGAAAAATCCGCTTTACCTTCGGATAGGCAGTTTTCGATTTAAAATGTGTTTAAACCATGGATTAATGCAAAATTGAAATGCAGCCGCGCAAAGTAAGAAATGAGGAATTATTATGGAATTTACAGCAGGAACGTTGAAGGTACATAAACACTTACATTTACAGCAAAGTCTTTTAAAGGGTTGAGTAAATAACCCTAACTTCATTGACGTTGCCAATAAAATAAAGCTGTTGTCAAGTGAGTGCAGATGGTATAATTTGAAAAGTGGATTGAAATAGTCATTGACATTATCCCTGCATGCATGAGGAAACTGGTGCTTATTCAGTTCCCCATGTATGCTTGGAAAGTCGTCGAAGGCTGGAGAAGGAAAGTAACTGCGCGTGGACCAGATTATGGATATGACAAACACATAACAGGGCTTGAACGGCACGCGAATCGCCTTGTTAATACACGATTTCTCCCGTTCAAGCCCTCCTTTTGCCAAGTCTCTGCACCCCACCAGAGGGAATTATAGATAGAGTTTATGCAATAATATGCAAACAATAATAAAAACTCGTAGCCAATGCTTAGCAATTTTGCTTCAATAATATTTTTTTTACACTGTTTATGACACTGTCATTGGCGTCGCACTGAAGTGCGGCGAAAGGTATGTAATACGTTGTTTTTTCGCTTATGGGAGGAGAAGTTATTTTACGGATCAATGTATATATTTTTGTTGTCAAAATATCTTGCATAGTAGTGATTTTTTTGTAAATTAGTGTAAATAAGTACTGCATTTGTGCCTATTACATTTATTACAACATTTATTGCAAAGAATGCAAAGCTAATTCTTTTAATTAATAACTGATCACAGGGACTGGGCAATAATAAAAGATCAAAGGGACTGGGCAACTACTCGAACCGGTGAAACTTTCTGGTTTTGTATAAAAACAAAACTTCTTTGTTCCACTATCCTAGCAACCACCTAGTTACTAATAAAGGCGCTATAGAGCGCGAAGCGCGACACGTATTATTAATTGTAATATTGAGTCTTGATAAAGGAAGCAGCCGCTTATAAATGAGGAGCACCATCATAGCATCCCAGTCTCATTACTATCAAGTGCTCATACAGGTTTTTTTTTAAGAACCAAATATAGAAGGCCACAGGCCTGACCCATATCTTGCCAGTGGTATGGACCCTTTGGTATGGACCTTTAAACCCGCTCACTATCCAGTGTTTAAACTTCCGGGTTTACATTTAAACCGACTATTAATAGCTTATTAATATCTTAGTTAGAAGGTGATTTTTCAAGCGGTTTCGTAGTGTAGTGGTTAAACGCTAGCTTCACATGTGAGAGGCCCAAGGTTTGAGCCCCTGTAGAATCAAATTATTTTAATTGTGTTCTATGTTAACTTTTTGTTTTGATGTAGACATTTTAGTTTAAATAAATATGCTGTTTTATTGTTACCATTTTTTGTTTTTATTATGCCCATGAAATATATGTATGAGAGGGTGGTGGGTTCGTTAACACATTAAAACTTTTACAGTGTTTTCATATCAATGAGTACTCAATCGCTATCGTACATGAGCAACGTAAGAATAAGTTCAGAATCATCTCCCCTTGAAGTTGAGAAAAAATATGAAATTACGCTTACAAGATGAAGCAGATTTTTTAAAACCTACACAGTTCTGTTCCATTAATGAAAACTGCACACGGATGCCAGTAAAAAAAGGGAACCAATGTAAATTAAATGAACTATGAAATATTTGGGGGTTACAACACAAAATCATAGATAATGGTTATTTCGGGGTTATAACACAACATCATAGATAATGGTTATTTGGGGGGTTATAACACAAAATCATAGATAATGGTTATACCAGTATCTTTTTCTATTTTGTTTTAAATAATCGGCCAATATATTAATATTAACAGTAGAAAAAATCGTCCCATGTAAGTTTATTGAGTGCCTTTTACACTGAAAATCCCGACGCCCTTTGATGCTTTGCATCAATACTTATCTTGTATTATATAGTGATGTTCTGTATTTACAAGGCGGGTTATTGAGATCTGCGAATAACTTCTTTGATTGCGCATGAATTACCGCCAAGTGGTAAATCGGACTTTTGTGAATTCATTCATTCGTGGGTTTTGGCAGCCAGCCTATTTTGACTGTCTCAGAATTTTGTATCATTGTTATGGCCTTAGGGCTACGCCCCAGGCCAAAAACAAGTAATTTAATCAAGAAAATTTATTTAATGTATTGACACTTATAGTGTGAAGAACACATTTATTACTTATTCTGACAATGTCATATTGTGTTTTCTTAATCGTTACATCGCCGAATGTTTAAAAGAGTAAAAGGTTGAAATCAGATGCGACGTTGCGCTAGACTAAAGACAATCCCAGAAATCGATAACTCCCGAATAACCGCCCCTGAATACTCGCGCTCGCCTCCAAAACGGTACTAAAGAAAAAAACAGGGACAAATATGTTTGTATAGGTCCCTGCACAAAACAAAAAGGCGAAACGATTTTATCGAATATATTTGAAGATTTATATAGTTTCTGTTATCGATTTGATAATCAAATAATATTTAGTGTTTTTTTTTTAAGATCAGTTATTAAGTAATTACTAAGGTTGCGACACATTAAGGGTTTCGCGGGATAGAATGAGTGGAGAGATGAAATCAAACTGAAAATCGATTATTTCTAAAAAAAATTGTTACCAAAAAATATGTGGGTACTAAAAAAAATTGAGTACGAAAACAAATTTGAGTACAAAAAAAAGGGTACAAACGAAATAAGGGTACGAAAAACTATTTTGGTACGAAAAAAATGGGTACAAATAAAAAATAAGGTACGAACAAATTTGGGTACGAAAAAAATTTGAGTACGAACAAATGGGAAAAAGAAACTTGAGTACAAACAAATTTGTGTACGAAACAAATTGGGTACGAAAAATATGTGGGTATGAAAAAAAAATTTGGTTAATGAAAACAAATAAGAATACAAAAAAATATAGGGAACGAAAAAAATTAGGGTACGAAAAACTATTTGGGTACAAAAAAGGGTACACATAAAAATTTGGGTACAAAAAAATTTGGGTACGAAACAAATTTGGGTGCGAAAAAAATGTGTACGAAAAAAATATTGGGGTACGAAAAAAATTGGGAACAAAAAACATTTGGGAACGAACAAATTGGGTACGAAAAAAAAATTTGGGTACAAAAAATGGCTACGAAAAAAATTTTAGTACGAAAAAAATGGGTTAAGTATTCTTTAAAGTACCCGGGGTACGGGGAAGTAGTATCTGGGGGGACCTTGACCCATTCAGCGTTAGTATCCCAACAAGTGGACCATGGGCCCAAAGGCACGCACCTGATACTCTAAGCAACTAAACTATTATTACAACAAGAGCATCGCATAAAGGATGCCGACGCTAGGCTACGGGTGCAGTTTTGAATAATAAAAGCTTGTCAGAATATTTTTTAAGGGTCACAGTGACCTTAACCTTTGACCTATTGACCCCAAAATGAGTGTGGCGTGTAGAACTCATCAAGGTGCATCTACATATGAAGTTTCAAAGTTGTACAGTGTTGGTAGAAGTACTTTGATTTTACTGCCAATGTTAAGGTTTTAGGGGCGGATCCCGGACGGCAGAAAGACACGACACAGCGAGCTGGCTATGATTGGCAATTTAATTAAATTAACTAATGGTAAAAGAAACACCATCTGCGATTGACGAACGAAAGCATTCCCCCAGTGGGAGACGATGTCCCAATGGTGGATCACGGACTCTAGATGAGACGGATATGAAACGGGACCGTATTGGCAAATAGCTTGTCGAAACTTTGTCACATGGCCAGTAGCTCTCGATTAGCGTACATCGAAACGCCGAGGTTATACATTTTGATGTACCCACTCACGTCTTTTTTTTAAATTATACTTTTTTTCTCTGCCGATTTTGACAAATTATATATCATTAGAAAGCCTACGTTATGTAGTTTTCAGATATATAAATACATATTATGTTTTTCTTCTGATGTGGGCAGCCCGGCGAGTTATAACTTTAACTTTTGCAAATATCACACCGTTTTAGAATCTAGATTTACAGTTGACATGTTTGTACTTTATACCGATTTGTAGCGTTTATATTTGGTGTTAAGTTTTAAAAATTACATCTTGCTAAGAAGTATAGTATTCTGTATACGGTAGAAATTAATGGTTTTAAAAATGAAAGTAAGTAAGGAATGAATTTGTACGAAAGTATCGCGCGGTCCTAACGTAGAGAACTGATGCTACGGTCTTGGCGATTATGCTTTTGTTTAGATACCGGCCATTTAATTTCCTTTGTCATGATTATTATATTTTTTATGGAATATATTGAAATATTGTGTTCACGAAACATATCAATAAAGCTAATTATTAATGAAGCTTAATAAATTAACGATTTCAGCTCTTGTTTATAACACAGAAACTTTTATTAGGAGACAGCGTATGAAGCGGACCCTCTTGATATTTTTCGGCCGGGATTTTCAAGAATTTTAAATAATTTTAATTAATTGATAAATTGAGGTAAATAACCTTTCATATAATTATACATATTAGCCTCTTTGAAAATAAACAACAAACGATGAATGTTTTGACACCCATTTTATTTGAAGTATGCAAAGCCGAAAAATATAAAGAGGGTCCGCTACATACGCTGTCTCATCATAAAATTAACACCCTGTCTGTGTTATAAACAAGAGCTGCAATCGTTAATTTATTAAGCTTCAATAATCATTAGCTTTATTGATATGTTTCTTAAGCAAACATTTTCAATTTATTCCATAAAATGAATATAATAATCATGTCAAAGGAAATTAAATGTCCGGTATTTAAGCAAAAGCATAAGCGCCAAGACAGTAGCATCAGTTCGGTGCGTTAAGACCGCAATACTTTCTTCCGTCTTCATTCCTTTCTTACTTTCATTTTAAAACATTTTCTTTCTATCGTATACAGAATTCTATTCACCTTAGCAAGATTTAATTTTTTAAACTGAACTCAAAATATAAACGCTACAACTCGGTATAAAGTACGAACATGTCACCTAGATTCTAAAACTCCAAACGTTCGCAGCGTTATGACCGCGCGCTACTTTCGTACAAATTCATTCCTTATTTACTTTCATTTTTAAACCTTTTTTTCTATGGTATACAGGATTTTATTCTCGTTAGCAAGATGTAGTTTTAAAAACTGAACTCCAAAACTATAAACGCTACAAATCTGCATAAAGTACGACCATGCTTACCGTAAATATAGATTCTAAAACGGTATGATATTTGCAAAAGTTAAAGTTATAACTCGCCGGGCTGCCCAAATTAGAAGAAACACTTTATATACATTTATATATCTGAAAACTACGAAACGTAGGCTTTCTCATGATATATAATTTGTCAAATCGGCCGCGAAATAAAAATAAAATTAGAAAAAAGACGTTAGTGGGTACATTAAAATGTATAACCTCGGCGCTTCGATGTACGCTAATCGATAGCTACTGGTCACGTGAAAAAGTTACGACAAGGTTAAACGCGCGGGGGTAAAACATTAAATGATTATTTCTCGTGTTTAACTCGCTATAAATCCATTAATGACAACGGCAATATACTAAAAGTTATATTTTTTGAAAGAGGAATTAATAAGCAACAATATAACGTATAAACCAACAGAATCGGATGATTAGTTTTTGTATTAAATAAAATTTACTACAGTAAAGGTCAAATACTCGATTCAATTCCTGTCAATATACTCTCCTGGGGTGGATTAAAAGTGTTAATTGGTATGTCTGTGACACCATATATCTCCACATGTGTAGATGCTGTTATTAAGATAAGATACCATGCGTCACTTGCCAATAACATGTCAAATGACAATAAAGGCCTAATTCATGCTGAGTTTTATCAGAGTCGTACATCTTCGTTTCAGGTTTTATGACTCTTAAACAATGCAGGTCGATGATAAAAATATTGATTTAAAAATACGAACTGTTTTATGATTACTGTATCGATATCAGAAACCTTCTAAATCTTTAAATATATTTAATAAAATCGCGTCACTTCGTTTTATTGTTCAGGGACCTACTCAAACATATATGTCCCTGCATTGTTCTTCAGTACCAAGATCGCGGCGCCAGGGGCGGTAATCCGGGAGTAATCGAATTCTGGGATAGTCTATAGAAGGGGTCAGCATGTGACGTCAAACAGCCAATGCGAGAAGAGTATTTTGTAGATGGCGTGATATAAGTGTAAATGCATTCTATACATAGATGGTGACGTCACTACGTTATTGTCACCTCTATACAAAGACGCATCACATTCCCCTGGTTAGGGGAATTGTGCTTCCGTCAAAGTAGTTCTGCGTAGGAATGAAAATGTAAAAAATGAAAGAAAAATCGTTTTTTAGTGTGTGTTTAAAACGGAATGTTGTTTAAAGAAATGTTAATTATTTATGTTTAAATGTGATTTGAATCTCTATTAAAGGGATCTTTTCACGCTTTGGTAAATTGACAAAATTGAAAAAAGTTGTTTCAGATTCGTAAGTTTTCGTTTTAGTAATGATAATTGTGAGGAAACAGTAATACTGAACATTAACCATGCTCTAATATAGCCATTATATGCATCTTTTGACGATTTTAAAACCTAAAAATTATAAAGCGTTGCAACGCGAAACGATTGAATAATTTGGAGAGTTCTGTTGTTGTCGTTAAATTTTGTGAAACTACGAAGATTGCTTATATAAGGTATAAAATACGTCAAGCATGTGTACTCGGCGGAATAGCTCAGTAGGCTAAAGCGTTTTTACTTCAGGACTCTTGCAGGACTCCAGGGGTCACTGGTTCGAATACTGCTCCGGGCAATGTTCTTTTCCTTTTTTTAATTTTTTTAATTTTTTTCTTGATTTTTTACTGGATTTTTTACGATCCAATGTTTACATTTATCAATATAAAGCATTTAATGAATAAGTTAACAAAAATGCCAAAATCTGTGAAAAGGCCCCTTTAATACTGATAGCGATTTCACTTTTAACTCGTAAAAAAGTGCTCCCCACAATTCCTTTCGCGTTAGTACACAGGTCATTAAGACCAGTGTGTACACAGTGAGTGTAAATGAAGTGAAAACTCCAAAAATAAACAACGGTTGCGATAGACAGTCAAACTTATAATCATAGCATATACTGTAACATGCTCATAATACCACTTTAATACTTCAAATTCTATATTATTTATATTTTTCATTCTTATCGAAGATAAACAAAACGGTACCTGTAGTCAATTTTGGCAACACTATCGCCGGGTTCCTCGACAATATATTCCATTTCTCCATATTGATCAACTCCACACACTGCCCAATTGTCATCGCTTGCCATGTTAAGGTAATACTTCTTTTGTCGGTCAGTGTTAACAATAGCGAAGGGTTTTATATTGTGGTTATTTATTGGTGCAAACGTCAGTGGATAACCAATCATTTTATTTCATGTTTATCTCTGACGCTCGATTTAAAATCACGTGAAACGTGATACTCCAACTCACATTCAACAAAATGAACTTTAAATAGATAAGTAATCGAACTAAACAGACGACGACTAAGCAGAATAAGAAGAAAAAAGAGTTGTGGTTGTAGTACAAGAAGTATTTGAAGTAGAAGTAGTACTGATAGTGGTGGAAGAAGTGGTAGCAAGAGTATAAGTAGTTTAAGAAGTAGTTGTAGTTAAAGGAGTTGTAGTAGTAGTAGTAGTAGTAGTAGAAGTAGTAGGAGCAGTAGTAGTAGTAGTAGTAGTAGTAGTAGTAGTAGTAGTAGTAGTAGTAGTAGTAGTAGTAGTAGTAGTAGTAGTAGTAGTAGTAGTAGTAGTAGTAGTAGTAGTAGTAGTAGTAGTAGTAGTAGTAGTAGTAGTCGTAGTCGTAGTAGTAGTAGTAGTAGTAGTCGTAGAAGTAGTAGTAATCGTAGTAGTGTAGTAGTGGTCGTTGTAGTAGTAGTCGTAGTAGTAGTAGTCGAAGTAGAAGTCGTCTAGTAGTCGTAGTAGTCGTAGTAGTAGTAGTCGTCGTCGTCGTCGTCGTCGTCTTCGTAGTCGTCGCCGTCGTCGTCGTGGCCGTAGTCGTAGTCGTCGTCGTCGTCGTCGTCGTCGTCGTCGTCGTCGTCGTCGTCGTCGTCGTCGTCGTCGTCGTCGTCGTCGTCGTCGTCGTCGTCGCCGCCGTAGTCGTCGTCGTCGTCGCCGTCGTCGTCGTCGTCGTTGTCGTCGTCGTCGTCGTCGTCGTCGTCGTCGTCGTCGTCGTCGTCTAGTCGTCGTCGTCGTCGTAGTAGTCGTCGTCGCCGTAGTCGTCGCCGCCGTCGCCGTCGTCGTCGCCGTTGTTGTGTCGTAGTCGTCGTCGTAGTAGCCGTCGTCGTCGTCGTCGTCGTCGTCGTCGTCGTCGTCGTCGTCGTCGTCGTCGTCGTCGTCGTCGTCGTCGTCGTCGTCGTCGTCGTCGTCGTCGTCGTCGTCGTCGTGTGTCGTCGTCGTCGTCGTCCTCGTCGTAGTCGTCGTCGTAGTCGTAGTAGTAGTAGTAGTAGTAGTAGTAGTAGTAGTAGTAGTCGTAGTAGTCGTAGTAGTCGTAGTAGTAGTAGTAGTAGTAGTAGTAGTAGTAGTAGTAGTAGTAGTAGTCGTAGTAGTAGTAGTCGTCGTAGTCGTAGTCGTAGTAGTAGTCGTAGGTCGTGTCGTCGTCGTCAGTAGTAGTCGTAGTGTCGTCGTCAGTAGTAGTGCGTCTCGTCGTAGCGTCGTCAGTCGTCGTCTCGTCGTAGTCGTAGTAGTATTGTGTCGTCTTAGGTCGTTAAGTTCGTCGTACGTCGTGTAGTAGTCGTATCTGTCGTCGTAGTAGTACGTGTAGTGGAGTAGTAGTAGTGTGTAGTAGCGTACTGTGTAGTAGTTTGTAGTAGAGTAGAAGTACTACTTACTACTACAACTACTTACTACTACTACTTACTACTACTACTACTACTACTTCACTACTACTTCTACTACTACTACTACTACAACAACTACTACTACTACTTCTAGTACTTTGTGGCAATAACGTAGTTATAAATATTAATTATAATCTACGTGTAATTACTAGATACTAAGTAATTTACGTGACCAAGTTATGAAATGAAACAAACACATTCAGAAAAAACTAGTCTATGCATTATCAATATTAATGGTCTAAATTGGTTATCGTAATTTCATTATGATAAACCTCAAATTATAGGGCTTAATTTAGAACTTTATTCTAAAATATTGACCCTTTTTCTTGTTAATGAAATGATAAAGGGGAGGTTTACGATTTTGTTATTCATATTCATATTCGTTATCAGCTCTCCATTATGTGTAATATAGTTTATCTGACGTATCTGATAGAGGTCTTGTTTTGTGCAATTTAATACAGATGAGTTCACATTTGATAGTGTGTGTGTTATTGTGTGCTTTAAGTACAAGTATAAATGATTAACAAAGTACAATGTCTAACAATCAATCTTGTTTATCTTGTATACAATCTTCAATATTGTATCAATCTTTGTAAATGTATAGATACAAAGCTCCATCAAACGTAAGACTATCCTTTGTAACTCGTAGTTTAAATTTACGTATAATTATATCCCGCTTAGGTGATTTATATAGATTTCATGAAACGTGGCTTTCTTGTGAAATATACTCAAACGTTATTTCGTTACATGGTTATCAGTTACCTGTTCTGAAAGAAAGATAGGCAATCGGCACTAAAGGTGGATTAGCTGTCTATATTAACGAATCATTTTTATACGTACGTAGGGAAGACAGTGTACTAAGTTTTCGATATTTTATTTATCTTCAACAAGACTTAAATAAAGACAAAAATAAATTGAAGCTGTCTAACGCCCGCGCATGCCACAACATATATGAACCGTAATGAAACTTCGTTTGGTCTAGCGACTTGCTCATGCATTTGTGATATAATTGTAACGGGCAGTTTTAATCATAATGCTAGTGCATCACCATCCGAATGGAAACTTAAATGATTTTTTTTTTCAAAACAAATTGAAAAGCAAAAAGACGAATTAGCTTACTTTAAAGCCCGATATATGTTATTCATCGTCTTTATGTATGTAGTATGACTGGTTTTTTCCCTCCATTTAAGTTATTGCCCTTTAAATAATCTTAATATGTGCTTCACTTAAGTAAATTGGATACAATAGTTTATAATAATATGTTGTGGTCGCTTAATAGTTATTCACTTGTATATTTTGTAATATGATGTTGATATAAATGTCTATTGTATGATTGCTGTCTTAAGTACTTTTGACGTGTTTGTAAATTTGAGTCAAGCTCTAAAGTGCAATCCTGAATAAGGATAATGTCCGGTATGTTTATTACGTGTTTATAAATTTAGGGAAAACTAAACCGTAAATTACAGTAAATTTCCTTGTTTCTTAGTTCTCGATTAGATTCGATCCCTTAATTTTAACGCTTAGTTAGGTGTAAGACGTAGAAGCCCGTTCTATTACAGGTAAATAACCCCGAGTAAAACATGTCATCTGGTACTCAGGGCGCATGATCACGCGACTGTGTGGGGTTTACAATTGAACGTTAATGAATGTAAACACAGCGGTATGTGGTGCTTTTCTTCACTAACTTTTTAAAACAATTTTTCTTAAGAATTTCAAGTAGTGCATAATATACATTGTTTATGTTCCCTATGTCAATGTGAAATGAATCAGAATTACTTTCTTAAATAAGCCTGTGATCTTGGCGAAAATTCGATGTGTAACGATTTATGTACACGGTTGTGCTGCTCGCAACGTGAAATTTTGGCACCAAATTTAGACGTATTCAATGATTTATTCTTAAATCTTAATATATCAGCACAAACTGCAAGAAAACCTGTTTCTTATGAACTTAACGTTTTTGCTAATGTATTTTAATAACTTGATATATTTGCAAAAATAAAGTTCTTAACGGTATGTTTACATTCTGTCCAGCCCGTCTGTTAACTCCCATGAACCCCGTTGATCCCTCACCCTGGTAATGGTGAATCTATCTTTACCTTAATATGCGTTGTAATTGTGATAATACTACCGGTATTCAGTATGTGTTAAGCATATTAATGTGCACACATGCTTAACTCTCCAAATATGGGGATTCGATTTAGGCGATTTTGAACAGTTACGATCATTTCGTTTGCAGAATTCGCCTCTTAGTCGATTATATAATAAATACACACAAAATAAAGCACACGCTAGTATCGATGCTTCACTCAATACATTCTAACAACATTATTTGCAATAGGTCAGTTTCTTCAGGTTCACACAAATTTATAGAACTTTATACAGTTACCTGTACCAAGTTTACATTAGAAATGTAAACCCATAAATACTACATAGTCTAAAGCAATTATACTAACAACAATTATGGAATGGATTTACCTTTCTATTAACGTACGTACCGGAATAACTCTAAATTTGCGGCCACTACACGAAAATTAAATACATTTTCTTGTCCACAAATTCAGATACGAAAAATATTCAAAAGTACGTGTCACTGCTTCATGAAAACTGTAATATTTCAAATGCTGTTGGGTGAAACCATTGTTTATTTCAGCTCGAGGATTTTTGCTTGATTTGGGGAAGGGCCTGGCATTCAATTTGCGAGAAAAAATATAGACAAAACTGTAAAAGAGGAAGAAATTTTCCGAAGTAAGCTTGAAATTTGTGGAAAAATGGCATCATTTAAAAAAGAATTGATATTTTTGCATGAGAATAACCATTATTATTTATTTTTAGGTCATTTAGAAAAGATAAGAATTATTTTCCAAAACTTGGTAGTAACATTAAGAATAAAATTTCAGAGTTAAGAATTATTTTTGAAAATCTGGTAGTTACGTTAAGAATTTCACAAAACCTTATCTTGAGTTCTGAGTTATATATTAAACTTTACAAATTGAATATACATGTGTTTACATGTCATTTTTTTTACAGAGCTCAATATCATCGAATCGGAGTGAAGGCTCAGGGTCTACTAGTACAGAATCATATGATTTTGTTCTTCCTTCACGTGGTCGGGGAAGAGGACGAGGAGCCAGTAGGCAGCTTGAACCCCGTCCAGGACCAAGTAATGAATCTGGTCGAGGGAGATCCAGGGGAAAGCGGGGAAAAACCAAGGAAAAGATGGCTTTCACTTTGTCAGCAAACGATGTTACCAGGTTGCAGCTGACACACCAGCATAAGAAGGAGCAATGTGATGTAAGTTATTTAATTTTCGTAATTTTTACTTTTGAAATTACACATTTTATGAGGACTATGATGTACACAATCCTATAAACATTCAATGGCTTAAAGCTACTTTTAGCGGAAACTTTCAAGGTCCTGTTCTCAGCTTAGCCAAGATTGTTTTCTTTCATCATAAAAAATCTAGAAAAGTTTTTATAAAGTATATTAAAAACCACAAATTAAACATTGTCACAAATAGTGGTATTAGCATTATTATAAAATTGGCCTGTTTAACTGGTACTGTATGTATAAGTACAAGAGCTTTACTTTGGTGTCCAATCAATGTGTTTTCTTTACTCAAGGCCTTGGTGGACCGACTCACTGGTGAAGAAGCCAAAGATCTCCTTAAGGTCGTTCCTCGAACTTGTCGCTTCGGACAAACTGCAGGCTGGTCCGTTTTTTTAAAACAGGCATTTAAAAAATCCTTAAGTAGACCTTGACATTGAGGAGCTAGCACAGGGGTGGCATAATTTCTTCACTGCACTATTGAGATGAACATTTGATCAAAGTTTGATGAAAACAAGAGCACCGCATAACGGGAGCCACGCTCGGCTGCGAAAGCTTGACAGATTTTTTAAAAGATTTTTTAGAGGTTACAGTGTCCTTGACCTTTGACCTAGTGAACCAAATATAGGTGTGGCGTGTAGAACTCATCAAGGTGCATGCACATATGAAGTTTCAAAGTTGTAGGTGGAAGCACGGTGATGTTAGGGGCAAAGTTATTTTTTATATTAGAGGTCACAGTGACCTTGACCTTTGACCTAGTGACCCAAAAAATCGGTGTGGCGTGCAGAACTTATCAAGGTGCATGTACATATGAAGTGTCAAAATTGTAGGTGGAAGCATTATAATTTTAGAGCCAATGTATAGGTTTTAGCACGACGGGGACGACGAGAAGGCTATGACAATACCTCCGAAAACAGCCGAGCTTATAATACTGTGTTAATGCTTGAAAGTATTATGTTTTAGATTGCCTGTGAATCTTTTGACAAATGTAAAACAAAAACATCAATAAATTCCAACACAATAGACATCAGTGTCTTTGAATGTTTGCAGATAATCTGCCTAGTTCAGATTCTTCCTCCATTTTGCCAATCTTGACTTGCTTTGAGCGACAAGTTCTGCAGTCGATGGTGGTTCGATGGAAGCAATGGTGGAAGCAACGTTTCTGGGATCGCCAGCCTGTCTTTTGATTGGATGGTAGATTCGCTTCTGGCCTGTGCAGTTTTTGTTGACTGCTGCAACCATCAGCTTTTCCATTTAGCTGTAGGCTTTCGTCACATTCACTGGGTACACTGTCCACATGTTCCCTCTCTTGTAAATCTTCCTTTTGTAGCTAAATCAAATAGACATACTGTAACAAAATAAGCTAGACCACTTTAACAAACATTCCATGTGGTATAGGAATAGAAAATATATCTTAGTGCTAGCAAATGTGTAAATATGCACAACCCATCAGAAACTTTGCATGATGTTTGCATAATTGCCAGAATTTACTTATTTAATCATCATATTTCTACCCCGCTACTTATCCATCCATTTATTACAAAGATATGGACGGGACAAGCCTATTAAAACACAATATTGAAATATGACCTTGAAAGGCTTAGTGTGACCTTGACATTTCAGATAGATACCTGTGTCTTATTCCCGACACTTCCTCTTACTGTGTTTTACATTTGTGCCAAGTTATATCAAAATCAACCAAGGTATGGCAAAGTTTCGAGCTGGACAACAAAATATTACCTAATTTTGACCTTTGACCTCAAACTGTGACCTTTACCTTTTTCATAGCCACAAAGTTTTTGCGCATAACAGGCTGTCTCATTATTGTGAACATGTATGGTAAGTTATTTGAAATTCCGCCTATTAATTACAGAGTTACGCTCGGACAAGCATAATCCGGACGGACGCCAAGCCGGACGGACGCACCTACACTGAACCGCCATTGTGACAACTATTTCGAGCTCACCGCAAGCGGTCTCGACAAAAAATTGATAACCCTTAACTATTTTAAGAATATCACTGCCAGCATGTGTAGAATATGCTCAGCAATTTGATGTTTTCATATCAGGTTGGGTTTTGTACATGCTCCATTGGTTTTCTTTAAAAATGTAGTTAACTTGTGTATAAACAAAAGGCACACATGATTGAAATACCTTAAGCTGGCATTCCCTTTTGTCAACCACCTCCATGGCAAGGATCCATTTCGTCTGCTGGTTCATGCAGGTGTATGTGCAGTACTTTGCACAATGGCCAGGGCTGTCCATGCGTCCATCACCTTTAATTACACATGTACACAATCTAAATTATGCAATTCATATTAAATTCTAGGTTAAGGCATCTATCCGTTTTTAGTGTGAGCGTTAGCTCACACTAATGTTACAGAGCAAATTTTGCAAATCAGTATGCGCTTAACTGCTCAACTACGCTATGGAAAGACAACCACTGCCTGTTTCAGTAAAATACGCAGACGACAAACTTATGCTAGAAGCGTCTGCTGGGAAAGATAACCACCACATCTGCCTGTTCACTGCAGTGGGTGTATATGACTAATAGTGTTTAACAGCTTGTAAGACAACATTGGCCAGTCTACGTGTTTATCATTTAAATCTGTACATATTGGCTGTTTTCAGGGAAAACGGGGCTCAATGCATGTCAAATAAGATTAGCCTGTGCAATGCTCACAAGCTTATCAAGGACGGCATTTCTGATTTTATGGTGTTTTTCGTTTTAAGAGTCTCTGGTACTGGGATGACAATTAATGCATATGCATTAAGCCCTGTTTACCCAAAATGAAGCTTAAATTATATTTTTTATTATTGATTAAAAAACAACATCTGGACATGTGCTTTAAGACACACTCTTTATAAATTTTAATGGGTTGTGTTTATTTAAAACTCGCAATATAAATAGCTATAACATAAATTTTAAAACTGAGTTGCGTCTAAACTTATACAACAGCGAACATCTACAGTGCCTTCAGCGCTTTGATCATTTTAAGTGTTCATATAACTCGGCATTATTGTTTTTCTAAACATTATTTAATACAAATTAAAAACACAGTGACATAAAACAAAGTAACACACCTGATATGACTACATTTGTTGCTCTGGTCTCTTCAATGGTTGAGGCTTGAATATTACTCCAGTACTGCTCAACTGTAGGGGCGACAAAATGTCCCTGGATCTTTTGGAAGGTTGTTCTATGAGGGAGACCAAGATTTATGAACTTGGCCAGCAGTGCAACCTTTTGATAGTTGTTGCCAGACAAAATTGTTGATGCCATGAGCATAAAATTGCCCAGAAAAGAGTACAAATCACAAATCTGAAGAAAAACAAACCATCATTTATTATTATTATTTATTATTGTAAGAAGAAAAGGTATAATAAGGTTATTATATTAATACACTACAGCTACTTCCACCACTACCACCACCATTCTTGCTAATACTCCTCCACTAAATAGATAACTACCTCAAGCACTACTATCACTACTATGACTAAAACAACTACTACCACGACTGCAACTACTACTACTATTACTACTACAGCAACAATAACTACTACTCCTACTACTACTTTCACAAATACGACTACTAGTAATACAACAAGAACAAACACTACAACATCAATAACAACATCAACAACATTAACTACTACTACTACTACTACTACCACCACCACCTCCACTACCACCACCACTACAACTACTACTACTGCTATCACTACTGCTACTACTACTGCTCTAACCAATACTACTTCTACTTCTGCTACTACTACTACCATAACCACTACCACTACTCCTCCTACTACAGTACAGCTCACGCAAAACAAACATATTCCGCGATCCGCGGAGTCAGACGCCATCTTGTATTCGCGGAGTCGACTCGGAATCGACTATCTGGTCGCCGAGTAGCCTCGTCTGTCCGCCGAGGCACTCCGCATCTCGTCTCCGCGACACGCCTCGGCATGATGCCGAGGAATTTGTTGATGATGTCGAGTCATTCGGCGGACAATCGTATTAATTATAATTTACAATGTACATGTACCTCGGATAGAAATGGACTGCGAGTTTCGCATCATAAAATTTATTACATGGAGCGTTACTACGTTGCGAAACAATTCACTACATAATACATTGACATTAAGGTTTTGCATCATCTGTCCAAATTATCTTCATTAACTGTTTCTTAACCCTTTCCCTAATAGATGCGTATAATCCCGAGTCTATCGTTTCCCCGATACATGCGTTTATGACTGTCATTCTCAATTACCACATACATGCGAATTTTTCCGTCTCTAACCATTACCCGCTAATCCCGTATATTCCATTTTCAAATGCAAATTTTGATTAATACTGATGAGAAAAGTGCTCAAGAAAACTCATTAACACATACATCCAACATTTTTCTAAAATATCAAATGAATTTCGGCATATGTTTCTATTTAAAGATTTGATGAAATAGGTGTCCAATCGGGACAAGGGTGACACAAATAAATACATGTATCTGCCCACGATATTTTCGTGTCCAGTGTTTGTCTTCAACAAAAAGCGCGCGAAACTAGGCGTGGGTGAATTTATTGAGACACGAAACTACGTAGCGCAGACAATATTTGTAAAAGCTTCGTATTGAATTTCCATTTGAGTATTAGGGTATCTCGCAAATGATTTTAACATTTTCCTGAATAAAATAAAAGTAAAAAACGATGTATCATTTTCACATTTTAGTGCGTTCAATATTGCAACAATTACTGTAATGTATCTGATTGCACACAAAGTGCCATGTAAAGTTAATATTCTTTTACAACGACCAATAAACAGCGTCAACTATATTTAGATTGTATGCAACATGTATAAGTCATTTTCTGAAAATTGGGAGAAAGGAAAAGCGATTTTTCGAAAATAAACCAACGTTTTTTTCCATTTAATTTGTCATAATTATTTACATTTTGTTTTGTCTGTGTTTTTGATTGGTTCTCATTTGTTTTAAGCAAATCTTCTGAAAAAAATATCGTTATGGTAAATGTTTAAAGCAAGTCCCGTTTCCGAGATCATATACGAGAATTACTTCGATATGTTTACTGATAAATTATGGTTTTGACAGATGACACGTGCTTATCTAAAGTGTGTGTTTTTGTAATACACGGGATATTGGATTATCGGTGCGTGATTGAGCAATAAAACAAAGACGCAGTCGGCGGTTTTCAGAATGCCTTTAATACTGACCAACATACTAATTAATAGTGCACGTGCTTATCTAGCATTTAAGGATAAAACACACGGGAGACTAGACACTGTGTGCATGTTTGGGCCATAACCGGTGGTTATTTTCAGTAGCTTACGTGTCCAGAAACTAACGAGTTCGGGTAATAAAGCACTGAGATTATGATCTTAAAACTGCATGGAGTCTGAAATGAAACAAAATGCCGACAAATCAAAAGATTAACCTCCTAATGTTTCAGAATAAAAAAATGCCGACAAATCAAAAGATTAACCGCCTAATGTTTCAGTATAAAATTCGATATTTTAAGGCGGGGTTCTCACTGCATTTCCTTTTGCATTCGCATACGCTTGTATTACTTGTTATATCCATGTATTATTTGCACAGATTTATTAAAATTACAATGAAAATGCTCACGCTTTCCAGGCAGATAACGTGATATTACACAAGTCATCGTTATTTTCGCGCAATTTCTAAGAGAACAGCAGATTTACAAGTGTATTTAATTGTCACAATAAAGATACTGTTTTGCGTCACAATATTATTTTGGTAGTCACATTTATGCCGAGTTTAATGCTTCAATATATTATCCGATAATTTCGTTTATTAAATTTATAATTAGATGCAGCATGTACATGGCCATTTCTGAAAATCGGGACGAAGTGAAAGTAATCATTTTTAAATAAAAACGGATATAAGTTTTATTAAAATTGTCAACATTATTTATATTTGTTTTCTATGTGTATAGTTGTTTGGTTCCCATATGTATTTTCGCAAATCTTATGATACTTAATATGTTATTTTCGATGTTTAAAGCAAATCTTGTTTCCGAGATCATGTTCGGGATTAAACTGTGTAAGGTTCATTGATATGGTTATAATGACCTACAAAATCATTACGTATGAAGTTCCGTATGCAGAGAAGCTTACCAAAGGTTTACACAAGGTTTCTAATAATCGTTTATTTAAAAAATATTTAACATGTGTTATAGTATACAATTTTTTTTTCGGCGAACCGCCGCGTGTAAATACGCGGCGTGTTGCCGCGGATCGATGCCGAGGCAGGAATAGACGAGGCGTAACTCCGCGAATCATCGCGGAGTGCCTCGGCATAATGCCGAGGGAATACTCGTTGTGGATGCGGAGTAATTTCGAAAACAAAAGAGTGTGTCCGCGGCGTCACCGCGGATTTTGTTGGTTTTGCGTGAGCTGTACTGTACTACTACTACTACTACCACCACCACTACCACCACCATCACCACATCTTCCACTACTACTACTACTGCTACCACAACTGCTACTACTACTGCTACAACCAGTACTGCTAGTACTATTGCTACTACTACTACCATTACCACTTCTACTACTTCTACTACTCCTACTACTACTACTTCTACCGCTACTGATTTTTTCTGAGGAAAATCTCATCCTCTACATTTTTATTTTATTTTAGTTAACAGACATTTACATTTTGTCACATATCCTACCCAGTTTACTGTGACAGCCGACCCAACTCTCTTTTTTGTCGGCTTTGGTTTTTCCCCACATCTACAGGATACTGGGATATCAGCCAGCAGAGATTTCAAACAAGAATCTGTGAGCACGTACATGGGCTGCTTGCAGTGTTCCTCAGTGACGCTGTTCAAATTCTGAAGCTTGGGGGAAAATGGTCCTCTTCCTCGTCATCATTCTCTTCATCACCAAAGTCTCCATGCACCTCAGCTTCAATCGGCCCTACATCTGGCACGTTGCTCACCTCAATGTCTGATTCCCTGTTATGTCAAGTAAAGGGTTTATAATATACTAAGGTAAAATTAACAAAACAAGACATGCGATTATATACACCAAAAGATACTCATGAGGTTTACAATGTTCATCCCCAAGTAGTCATAGGAAAGTGTATGTGTATCTGCAGATGCACCCTTTATGCAGATTTGACCAACAACTCTTTTTTGTTCTACTACTTATGATAATTTCTTCTCATCTTAAAGAAAGCCTGTGATGTTTATTATGAAAAAGAACCATATCACATCAACTAGTGCTCAGTCAAAAATGGAAGCACAACTATTCAATCCTACTTTTAAAAGAGAAAATTCTATCTATACTTTCAGCCAAGTTGCAACAAACTATGTTATATTATGCTTACATATGTGAAAAGGAAATGTCAAGCTCTTCCTCAAGTTGAAAAGTTGCGTCCTTACTATCACGGATGGCACCTGCATCTGGACTGGACAAGGGATCTGGATTATTCACTCTGGCAAAATGGCAGAAAAGAGCTTAAAGCACTTATTTCTATTCATGTCCAAATATTTCAATTTACATGATAATATGATTAAACTATGATTTCTGTTTTGGTTTTGGGTAAAGCCTGAAGCACATGAACAAGGTAAATGTTGATATATTTATATTTTTTGAACTATCACATACCTTATGAAAGCTCTTTCCCCACTTCTGTTCGGACTGAAAAAAATGAATTTCAACATAAACAGTAACAAAGAATTGTAACATATATGCCATTAAGCTGGTACAGTAAGCTGAGTAATTGGTAGATGGCCTATTAATCTGTAGTGCAAGGGTGTTCTGGTTTAATTCTACTGGAAGAAAACTGTCTCTATGATGTGTAACGCTTGAGGCATTATGCACTAGTCTGAAAAATTGATAATCAACATTCATCATCAATGACTTAAATGAGCAGACTGTCAGACACTTTCATTGATCGTTGATAGTCATGGTAGAATCCAGAAAACTTGCTAGCTAGTAGTTCGGTCATATCACCACTGTAAGTCAATGGTGTTGCACACAAGTCCTGGCAAAGCTATTAGCCTATCTAAGCAGTTAACAAGTACCACACACACATACTCATACAAGAAACGTACTGCTGCCCTACTTAGATCATTATTCAGAGGTAGTGCCTACTAGTGGGCAAATGGCAATATAAAAAGTTTTAAGACCAATCACCACTTGTGTG
The DNA here is from genome assembly GCF_020536995.1 of Dreissena polymorpha. NCBI lineage: Eukaryota > Metazoa > Mollusca > Bivalvia > Myida > Dreissenidae > Dreissena > Dreissena polymorpha. Next base: position 59,596,595 of record NC_068365.1, read on the forward strand.
TGGCGCTGGGTCGAGGGTTATACCCAAAACCCCTGGAATAATAAAACGAAGCTCTTACCAACTGAGCTATGTGGTGATAAGACAAGTTTGTAATTCCATAATTCATATTTTTTATCAAATCTCACCTATCATGGTCCATGTCTGTGAAGTCCGACATCTCATGGACGCCAGATATTCCTGAACTGTAATCATAATTGCAGATATTTATAAAAGTAACTAAAGCAGCATGATAAAATTCATGTTAGCAGTACCCAAAATTCAGATTTTTAAGTAATAGCCCAAATTCTAATACACATATATAAAAAGAAAAATTTCTTACTAGCCCGACTATATAAAATGTTTAATTCCCACTAGCACGAATGGATTTTCACTAGCCAGAACCCTGCGGGCTAGTGCGAATTTCGCACGACACGTAAGAGAACCCTGCACAATGCCATTAAAATTCAATATATATCACTTGTATAATCATACCTGCCACTTGCTTGTGCAACATCTGGCAATTCACTTGACCAGTGTGGTTGTTCCACAAGCTTTGACTTTGGTGTAGACAGCTTTCTTCTTTTTGAGTGTGTTGAAGTTGAACTTTCCTCTGACTCCGAATGTCTTAAATGAAGGCAATATGTGAACTACATTTCTTACCGTGATATACTAGATACACATAGGATAATGTATAACATATAAAAAGAAAAACATAAGTTGAAAACCCTTATAAGTGTTATGATGGTTTCATTTATGTGAAGAGCAGAGTTTACATAAGTATTAAGATGCATGACCAGTATTACAAGGTAAGGACTGCTTACGGGCATTTATTAACACAATTATGTGGCAATGTTTTATATTCAACTTAATAACAGTGCAAATGTAATATACACATATATTTGTGACAAAGTGTGTTTGCATGTTAATTTTGTGAAACTAAATGTTAAGAAAACAATTTGATAACTTTATACATGTATCTGGCTCCATAGTGAGTGATCAATAAATTTGCACATGATACTGTCCGAATTTAAGTACTGCACCAGTAATGTTCGATGTAACAACAAACGGAAACCAAGTTGCTTGCTTATTATCAAATTCTCGAATTCATATAGAAGTAAAATTAGATAAACAAAACAATGTACAAATTTTAATAGTTTATAGACTTAGAGCTATACGTACTTTTCTTTGGCCGAGACGGTTGTTTTTGCATGTGATGCGATGAGCATTTTCACCAACTCCGAGTCTGTGCATTTATTTTCATTCTTCAGGCGAGTCCATGCCTCGAACGAATATCCCAGATCGATAGTTCTGGCCTTCGTTTTGTCGTACGATGCTTTTCTTTGTCGTTTACGAGCTGATTGCGTTAATGTTGGAGGCCTACCTAGACGCGGTTGTAAACAATGATGCAATGGTCACGTGGTTTTACATGTGACCCGCGCGTCGTTTAAATTTAGATCATATCTGGGCATGCACAGGAAATGAAAAGCCGTACCGTTGTACTGAATTTGGGCATTTCTTGACCGATTTTTACCAAATTTTTTGCACATCTGACATAAATTACATCACATTTTGACTCATAATCACTTTTTTGCGACACGTAACAAAAATGAGAAAATATATCAACATCAACTCGGCCACCTTTAAGGCTCACAGCCTTGAAGTTTTAAGCTGTATCCAAGGCCAGAAATATATTTACTGTCATGTTTTTTATCAATAGATTTTTGCCAGGATGCATGAACAGTTGTATATGTTGATAAACCCATGCACGGAAGTAGCCCTGTTATACCAGATTAGTCGCCTTCTTGTCTGTATGTCAGCAAACAAAACACAGTCTGACAAGGTGCCCCTTCACTGTTCAACACAAATTGAAAATTGCACCTACATGAAGTTGTGCATGTGCATAGTTTTAACATTCGTTACCACAATTATTACAACCTGCTTAAAAACGACAATATGGGCCACCAAGGAGGGGAAAGTCATCCATTTTGATACAAGCCCATGTAACAACAGTGTATATAGGATATTGTATTTATTCATATTAATTAAATGTAATTATGTTTATCATGACCTTAATATTATCACCTATATTAAAACCCTTTAAATATGAAGTAAGTCAGTGAAAATCTATTGTTACACAGAATAAACAGCTGTTATTTTAAATTATTATCGACTGGCTCAATATCAAGCAAATACGTGAACCATTAAAATCCATTTTTAAACCACACCTTAAACAGTCCAATAGATGAGATTTACTTACAGTCTTGTAAATGTGTCAATGGTATGGACGTATAAATATATGTATTTTTTTAAGTATATTCACAAAATGGATAATTGGTTGTATGATATTTTTTTAACTTCAGAGAATTAGCTCTTTTTATTACATCATCACTAATGATGTAGAATACCCCCATGATGCGTTATTTAATACAAAGCATGATGTTATTAATGTCAAAGTTAACAAGAGCTGTGTTTGTGAAACACAATGCCCCCTTCTGCACCGCTTTGAAGCCATATTTACCTTTGACCTTGACGAATGGCCTTGACCTTTCACCACTCAAAATGTGCAGCTCCATGAGATACACGTGCATGCCAAATACACATGCATGCCGAATATCAAGTTGCTATCTTCAATATTGCAAAAGTTATCACAAGACTTTAACCAAGGTTTAAGTTTTCGGACAGAATGACAGACAGACAGACTGAGACAGACAGACAGACAGACAGACAGACAGGCCAAAAGCAATATAACCCCGATCATTCAATCCGGGGGGCATACACAGGGGACATAACTTTTGTAATTATTAACAAAGGATGATTTAAAATGCACATTGACAACATAAATAAAAACATAAAGTAAAGTAAACATGTATTCATTTATTTGGTGTACAGATAATTTGCAACATTTAAATGGATTCCCTTGAAGCGAATGGATTCTCTTGAAGCGCAGCATCTGACTCAAGGAACACTAAACTACAGTTTTATGAAAAACATTTAAGCATCCCTTTAAACAAGAGCTGTCAGAAGATAGAGCGCTCGACTTTTTGAGTGCGTGACAGTATAACGTAAGCCATTTTGGGGAAATTGCTATATTCAATAAGGTCCAGGTTATATAGTCATATTCTAACTGGAAGAGGACCATCATTGAAACATTGATAAATTATGTTTTAAAGAAGTGGTAAAGTATAGACGATTCTGAGTACAGGTATATTTTCCAAAATATTCTAAAATATCTACATTTCAATGGGTTGGTTAAGCTTGTTTGTAATTTGGATTTTTTTTTCCATTTTCAACAGTATCTCTGTTATATCACAGAAGTCAGTTTAACAACTCACACTTTTCAAGGGATATCTGGTTTACTAGTACTAAGTGCCCATACTTATGCCAGTTACTGCCCTACTTACATCAGAGGTAAAGGGGAGAATGGCTATAGAAAAGATTTCATGGCCCATATAATATATGTTGCCAAGATGAGGAGCGAACAAGCGATCCTCTGATTTGTAGTGAAGTGCCAAACTAACAAAGCAATCAGATTTGGGACATTTCAATTTAATAAACAAAAGTGACTTCTTGTCCAATATCAATTAAGAGAGAAGATTTATAATGTCAACAAAAATAAATATATTTCTGAATAAAATATTACAACATATAATCAAACAAAAGTGCCCGTTCAAAAAGATAAGCCCATCTGGTATATTTTTTTAACACTAGTGACCTTGAACTTGGAACTAGTTTATGTGCATGACATTTCGTATCATTATGCTGATCACTTCTCATTTGAAATTTAATCCATGCTGGACAAAGTAATGCATGGGACAGTTTAAAGTACAATTTGTCTTAAGTTGATTTGTAATCTTGACCTAATATAAACCAAGCTTTGTCTCATTAAGATTAAATAATAATGTTTCAACAACTAATCAAACAAACTGTTGCGGCTAATCATACCTTAGCCTAGACGAGCATAATTATCAGCTAGCTGTCCAATTACACAGAAGTCCACAGGCAGACTTCATAAACGGGTTTTCTGCAATAAGCAAAGAAATCATGCTATCAATTGAACAAACACAATAAAATGAACAACACAATTATTAACTTGAGCTTTGTCACAGACATGACGAATACCCCCACATGCCGCATTGACACAGAATACTGTTCATGTTGTCTTAGCAAAAAATACAGCGGACACCATGCTTACATAATACAACATCTGACCAAGTGTGGTGAAGATCGGATGAAAACTACTTAATTAGAGAGCGGACACCATGCTGAATGTGTAAAACGTATTAAGTGACCCCGTGACCTAGTTTTTGATCTGGCATGGCCCCATGCTGAATGTAAAAAACCCACTAAGTGACCCTGTGACCTAATTTTTGGCCAGGCATGGCCAATGTTCATCAAATTTGGCGTAGAGATCATCTAGATAACATTTCTGACCAAGTTTGGTAAAGATATTGGATGAAAACTACTTATATTAGAGAGCTGACAACATGCTGAATGTTTAAAATAAACTTTTTTTAGAGGTCACAGTGACCGAGACCTTTCATCTAATTACCCAAAAATGGGTGTGGCGTGTAGAGCTCATCAAGGTGCATCTACATATGAAGTTTCAAAGTTGTAGGTGGAAGCACTGATTTTAGAGCCATTGTTAAGGTTTTAGCACGATGCCGGCGGACGACACGACACGACGAGCTGGCTATGACAATAGCTCAGGTTTTTGTCCGAAAACAGCCTTGCAAAATAAACACGATACAGACAAACTCTGACAGCTTATTTTATACGCATACACATTGTGATTGTTATTATCAAAATTTTTGCAAGTGGGTTTGACAGAAGCATGATGCGTGATGAAAGTACAATTTTGACATGACAATTTGCTAGGGAGACAAAGTTTAATGTGAACACCGTAAAGTTCAACACCAGTGCTTCAGCAAGCCCTGAATGGAAGGGCGCAGCAGCCTGCAATCCAAAGATTCTAAAATGTCCCCCTTGGACAACCTCGATGCTTTTTTTATGTGAATGCCGAGTTAGGAACAATTAAAAGGAAGAAACATCTGTAAGCATGTAACACGATTACCACGTTGCCATTTAAAAGGAGGAACGGACGAGAGAGATAACCACAATATCCCCACCTTTTTCAAAAAGCTTTGGGATAATGACGTGCGTAATCTCCATATTGCCATTTATCCACGTTTCAAGTTCCATGAAAAAAATATGGAGAACTTTAAAAATTATCGCAGGATCCACAATTTTCAGCAATATTTCTAGTCTATTAGTTGCCAAAGCAACCAGAATTCTTGACGTAGGAACAAAATGAAATTATGTGCATAATCTCCGTATTGCCATCTGTCCATTTTCAAGTTTCATGAAAAAATATGAGGAACCTTTCAAGTTATCGCAGGATCCTGAAAAGTGACAGACTGACAGACTCACGGACACGCAGAGCGCAAACCATTAGTCCCCTCTGGTTTCACCAGTAGGGGACAAAAATATCAAAAATTTACTACACTGGATGAATTGGATTTTAAATGATTGAAAACACATAAATTTCAATTGCCGGAACTTACAACAGAAGTTGTTTTACAGGTATTATTTTATGGATCAACTTGAAAATTAGGGCTAAACAAATTTTCTGACCATGTTTTATGAAGATGAGACTATAAATGTGACTCCTAGTGTTAACAAGGTTTTACTTAAGCCATATTAGGAAAACTGCCCCGCACCCTGGCGCCCATGTTTTTCAACCAACTGGAAACATTTTCAAACTTGTCCAAGATAAAGTTGGGACAAATCATCTGACCAAGTTTCATGAAGCTCGGACAGTAAATGTGGCTTCTAGCGTTTTAACATACCAATTGTGGACGAGGCACGACGGACGACAGACAAAAGGCTATCATAAAAGCTCACCCTAAGTATGGTTCGTTAAGATAAGCTTAAAAACACTTTAATACCTGGTTTTTTTTAATAACTTACTAGTCCAAATGTTTACACTTTTTATTTCATTATTATTATTGGCTTTTGCGTAGGAAAATGAAAAAGAAAAAGTGTCTGTTAATCAAATTTTTCATTTTCTGCGAAAGAATTGAATTCAGCAGAAAGGCAAGTTTAAGAAGTTCTTTAGCGCATCATTACGTGTAGACACATGGTGGGTACTCTATTTTTCATTTATACCAGTAAATGCAAACTTATGTTCCAACTGATACGAATCAGTACAATTGTACATAAAAATTGGTCAGAACACAGTTATTATGACACGTAAACATTTTGGGGTAGTGTCCTCTTGCTTGTTTTTGTGGCCTATAAAATGTTCAAGTCAATAATACTATACAAACTACCAGACTTGGTGATCTGTTAAGCGTTTTTAACTATTGTGTCATTTCTTTTGAATTTGAGTTATTGGGTGGATAGTATACATGGGTGAACATTTGAAACCTACAAATAGACAGGAATAACTACCAATAATGCATTTAAAGTAATTCAGTTATATACACAAGTTCGTGTACGAACATTACCTTCCCATGCATTGACTGCATATCTTCATGAAGTGCCCTCGAACGGCCTAGGCTGTTTCTGAGGAAGGTTTTACATCACTACTAAAATACATAATTATTAACTTATTGGTATCAAAATAAATTCTCACCACTATGTATATTATACTTGCACTTTTCACTTCAAGGTATGGCTGTCAATTAAATATTTGTATTAGTATGTATTTTAACAAGAGCACCGCATAACTGGTGCCACACTCAGCTACGGGTGCAGTTTTGAATAAATGAAAGCTTGTCAGATTTGTCTTTCTTTTAAAGGTCACAGTGACCTTGACCTTTGACCTAGTGACCCAAAAATGGGTGTGGTGTGTAGAACTCATCAAGGTGCATCTACATATGAAGTTTCAAAGTTGTAGGTGGAAGCACTTTGATTATAGAGCCAATGTTCAAAACCTTAAAGCGGGTATATACGATTTTTATATGTGCTGAATTGTAAAATATTGATACAAATATGTTATAATAACACACACTATGCAAGAAAAATGATGCATTTAAGACGAATTTTATAAAATACAGCAAATACAAATGAGCGCCCCGAGTTGATTGTGACGAAGATAATTCGTAATTATTTTCCTACAATAACCGACGCATTTGTCTTTTTTGTAAGTGTTCATGTGTCGTATGAATCGATATCGCTGCAGAAATTTCAAATGAACCGTTAAACTAAATTTAGATTCACATCGTACATGCATGATATATATGCTGGCGAATTCGGCTGTACAGCCTTTTTCGATTTCAGAATTAAATATCTGGCTTATTTAGCATTTTTCGACACATGTTCTTCTTAACTTTTATTTTAGTTTATATTGAAATATATGTATAATAAGTTTTTTACACATTTTATATTTATTACTAAATATTTGACAAGATCGTATATACCCGCTTTAACAAAATGTTTAGGTTTTAGCATGACGCGGACGTCGGACCTCGAACATCGGACGACAAGCTGGCTATAATAATACCTTGGGTTTTCTCTGAAAACACCAAGCTAATAAAAAACCAGTAGACAGACATTTTTTTGTAAGTCTCACTGCAGTTTTGATTTTTTATCCATTGAGTTTTATTAAATCCATTGGATTGGATTATGCAACCTTGTGCTATTATTTGCCCCTGTTATACAAATCCCTAATTGACGAGCTTAATCATTGGTAGCCAGGTACATGTATCCACTGGTCGATTAAAGGATGTCACCGATTAATCTGTTGCTTTATAGACCATTATGATATTCCACTTAAAACCCAAGTTGCCTGGGTGATTGACTTGTGAAGACAGTTAAACTGATACCCAGTATTTTGGGATGAACTTTAAATTGTCACATACCAGTAAGCAGCCTAGCACCACTTAAGCATTAAAGCCATTTGTGTGAACCCCATATTTGTGTACAAGCCTACCTACTAAGTCCTTGTCTAGCTCTCACAGGTACTGGCACTGTTGTCTTTTTGCCTGGGAAAAGCTTTTTGTATCTTCTTAGCCCTCTACAAAAGCAAACATTTGTATTTTAAAATAACAATTTACACGATTTAACAAAGTCATGTTGGTGCAATTTCTTACTCCCATTATTTGTAGTAGAACTTGTCCATAACCTAAGGACCTTATTTATAAGCGCTAATCTCATTTCATGTTTTCCCTAATTGGACTACTGTATTTTATTGCTTATTTTCACCAGTTTATAACCTAAATTTCAATTTAAAAAGTTGGTGCGCATAAGTACATATATATATATATATGTGAGTATATATTAAAATTTCAACAGTGTTGTATTAGCATCGCATCCATACAGCAATCAAAGTATTATTATATTTTTTGAGAGTGACAATTATTGAGAATTTGATGGTGTTGATGCTTTATACATCGAGGGGAGACCACTGAAGACAATAAGGAAAGTACACATAAACTGACTGATGAACACCACCCTTTAGAGGACATCTCGTATTCTTCAGACAGAGAATCTTCTAAAAATAAGTCATCTGTATATGTCATGTATCCTATGCTAATGATAGAAAATGCTTAATATTTTGAATACAAAATAACAGTTATAAATCCAGTGACACTGATTATTGATTCAAATGTCAGCCAATTACACAATAGTAAAAAGCAGCCAATGTTCTTAATTAAAATCTTTTGTCATCAAGTTTGGCATTTAAAAATAGGATACGCATTATACATGGTTGCGCAGAATACATGGTAAGAGCAATAGATTCATCTTGTCAAGAAAGCATCTTGATTTGTAATTAATTATAATCACATTTTATAACAAGCTGAGCCCCTTTGCCCTGTAAATGTGATCTGGACAGTTTGAATCGTCTTATGATTTATTTACAGGCAAGCTGTATAATACCCAGATTAGACCTTTGAATTAAACAAAAATTGGAAGTAAAAAAATTATTGAAAATAATTGGAAGTACAAATATTCAGTTAATTGCAGAAAGAATTATTTGTTGCATTGTTTCACTTTAGAAGTGGTTGTTCGTACATTGGACATGGTTGAAATTGGACTAATGCATATAAAAATAATTGCTAATATTGATTTATAACCTTGAAAATTACATTTATAAATTGACGTAATACAGTGATTAAATTTTTTATCAAAGTTTTATCTCCTGAGTAAATTTCCCCTTCTGTGTAAAACACTGCTGAAACACCCCCACCAAAGGCTCTGTTAAGGAACTCTTAACCCAAACCACTTAGAGACCATTAATTACAAAACTTTACGGAAAAAGGGGAATTACATGTGACTTATATAACCTTGTTATTGGGTGTGCAATCAAAAACACTATCCACTGAGTGCCAGTATCATCCTGGAATCCTGACACATATCTGGTCATAGTTTTCAGGCCTTAACTTTAGCCAGAAAGTAATATTAAAAGGTTTGTTGGTTGATAAAAGTATTTGGCATTAGGTACAAAGTATGGATTAACAATTAAATGTATTGGAATTCCAAATTACTATAGCATTCAAAATATACTTCAATTTTTAATGTATTCTCAAAACATAATCAGGCAGCGAGTAATTATTCAAATGCTTCCGTGTTTCACCAGGGGTGACTGAGGTGAAGTCTGAGGGGATAAAAATTATGTAGACTGATTTTGACTAAGCGAATCGCGTGCATATCGCAAAATCAAACCTTAACACAGACATTAAAATAAACACCATCTTAACTCATTAACAATATTTATTTATGAAAACCTTTGTATGCTCCCCGAAATAAAATTTCGGCAGAGCATATAGTTGCCAGTTTGCCCTTACTTCCATACTTCCTTACTTCTGTCACACTTTTGTTATAGTTTCTCATAGCACCTTCAATTCTTTACCAATCTCTTTCATATTTGGCATGTACGCACCTTGCATGGACCTCTACCTTTTAATGAGGTTTGAGGTCACTGGGGTCAAGGTAAAGGTCACCGAGGCTAATATTAAATTTTTCCGTCACACTTTTGTTACAGTTTCTCATTGCACCCTCAATACTTTACCGATCTCTTTCATTTTTGGCATGTATGCACCTTGCATGGACCTCTACCTTTTAATGAGGTTTGAGGTCACTGTGGTCAAGGTCAAGGTCACCGAGGCTAATATTAGATTTTTCCGTCACACTTTTGTTACAGTTTCTCATAGCACCTTCAATATTTTACCGATCTCTTTCATATTTGGCATGTATGTACCGTGCACGGACCTCTACCTTTTGATGAGGTTTGAGGTAACTGGGGTCAAGGTAGCCGAGGCTAATAATAGATTTTTCCGTCACACTCTTGTTACAGTTTCTCATAGCACCTTCAATACTTTACCGATCTCTTTCATATTTGGCATGTAGGTACCTTGCATGGACCTCTACCTTTTGATCAGGTTTGAGGTCACTGGGGTCAAGGTCACCGAGGCTAATAATAGATTTTTGTCATGCTTTTGTTACTTTACCGATCTCTTTCATATTTGGCATGTGGGTACCTTGCATGGACCTCTACCTTTTGATGAGGTTTGAGGTCACTGGGCTCAAGGTCACCGAGGCTTATATTAGATTTTCCATCATGGTTTTTTACAGTTTCTCATAGGGCCTTCAATACTTTATCGATCTCTTACATATTTGGCATGTAGGTACCTTGCATAGACCTCTACCTTTTGATGAGGTTTGAGGTCACTGGGCTCAAGGTCACCGAGGCTATTAATATATTTTCCGTCACGCTTTTGTAACAGTTTCTCATAGCACCTTCAATACTTTACCAATCTCTTACATATTTTCCATGTAGGTACCTTGCATGGACCTCTACTTTTTGATGAGGTTTGAGGTCACTGGGCTCAAGGTCACCGAGGATATTAATAGATTTTTTTAGGTGGTTATTAACACATAGATTGACAAAGCGCATCATTGGGGAGCATCCATCAGTTTCACTGATATTCTTGTTTAAATTCAAATTTAACATATTATGCAAAGTAACCAGTATTAATTTTGACTTTCAATTGGGACGTGAGTGTTCTCACTGAACATGTGTCAATCTACTGACGCAATATATGAACATTATGTACCAGTCTGCAAAATTAACCCATCACCTGATCACCAAAGCAATTATATCTTTGCTCTTGAAATTTAAAAATTGTTTATCTATGCTCGATTTGTGATGAATACAACACAGAAAAGACTGTTCTAAAATAAAATAACAATCAATTTACAGTCTTCACAGCTGAATGTTTAATGTTAACAATAACACCGCCTTTAGTAACTTCTGTTCCATATTTTTTTTAAAGGTAATCACCGTATTTGTTTCCCCTATATTTTAGAGGAAGTGTAAACTCCTGCTCGCAGTTTTTAAATAACTTAACATTTCTGATAAAATTAACTTGCTTTGCTTCTAGGCTTATTGTCAAATTAGTAAATCAGTTGAGTTTAAGTAATTGATAGATCTGAAATTACGAAGTAACAGTTACATGATTTATCAAAATATATTATATATTATTTAGATTGATACCCGTAAGTACAAGCTTTATATAGATGCTGCAGAGAAATCAAATGTGTTATGTTTATTTATATTCATCTGTCAATTACATAAAACATTTTACCCAACTTAAGCCCACCTAAAGACGGAGCGTTGTTGTATTGGAAAATCGATATTAACCAATGAGAGCGCACGCTTTCCAAGAGCAATAGCACTTTTAGGCTTTCAATACATCCTCGTGGAAATAGTGCATTTCCTGAATAATGTTGTCAAATCATTTATTTGTTTCGTAAAGCATTTTAACAAATTATTGTCGAATTATACACAACTACAAATGTTTTGTTAAATTCTCAAATTAGCATAGTTAAACTTGTAATCCAAAACTCGCTTCTGAATATTAATGTTAACGCAACATGAATTAGTTCTAGCTTCAAATAAACAGTGCTTTTTGTATTTTTTGCTTCTTTGTCTCAATAAAAAACGCGCAAAAACTTTGCAGACTTGTACCATGTCACGTGTAAAGTGTGGGTGTATTTATTGTTGTATAAAAACGCAAACAGCATGTCAGGCGATATACGTAAGTTCTGTGGGACCCCTCCCGCCCCAATTTTACGTTGTATAAAAACGCAAACAGCATGTCAGGCGATATATGTAAGTTCTGTGGGATCCCCCCCCGCCCCGATTTGACGTTATTTCATCAAATCTTTAAATAGTCACATATGCAAACATTCATTTGTTACTTCAGAAAAAAGACGACTTTGTGTTTAGAAATTTCTTGAGTACTTTTATCGTCCATATTTACAACATTTTGCTTTAAAAAAAGGAATATAATTATGGGATTATTGGGTAACGAATAGTGACAGGAAAAGAAGTAAGTATTCAGTAATTGATAGTCGGGATGATACAGAGGGGAACCGATCGAGTGGGGATTATGCTTATATATGCTCGAAAGTGTTAAATCAATTAAAAAATGGTGTAATTTAAATCATGACTTTATATCAATTTTTTCATGAAGAGTTATAACGCACCAAATAACGTCATAAGTAAATACAACAAAATTAACGTTGCCCTCCCTATACCACCCCTAATGGCCCCAGGGTGTCTGAAAAATATCCTGTGGAAAGCACTGAGGTACATGAGACTTTCACTATTAAATAACTATAAATCATTTCAGCTATAAAAATTTGCCTCTGGGATAAAATGTTGAATGTTTTGTGCCAAATTGGCTATACAGTCTATACAGACGAAAAAGTTAGTTTTGCAGACTGATGTACAAGAATATTATTTAAAAAAAGAACAAGAGATTTGTTTGTCAGAAACACTATGCCCCCTATAGCGCCGCTTTAAAGCCGTAAATTTGATCTTACACCTTGAAGCATGACCTTGATCTTTCACCACTCAAAATATGCAGCTCCGTGAGATACACATGCGTGTCAAATATCAAGTTGCTATCTTCAATATTCAAAAGGTTATGACAAAACTTTAACGAATTAAAGTTTTAGGAAAGAAAAATACAATGATATTTGACCTTTGACCTTGAAGGATGACCTTGACCTTAACTTTTCACCACTCAAAATGTGCAGCTCCATGAGATACACATGCATGCCATATATCAAGTTGCTATCTTTAATATTAAACAAGAGATGTGTTTGTCAGAAACACAATGCCCCCTATTGCGCCGCTTTGAAGCCATAAATTTGACCATTGACCTTGAAGGATGACCTTGACCTTCACCTTTCACCACTCAACGTGTGCAGCTCCGTGAGATACACATGTATGCCAAATATCAGTTACTATCTTTAATATTCAAAAAGTTATGAAAAAACTTTAACGAAAGTTAAAGTTTTAGGAAAGAAAAATACAATGATATTTGACCTTTGACCTTGAAGGATGACATCGACCTTGATTTTTCACCACTTAAAATATGCAGTTCTATGAGATACACATGCATGCCAAATATCAAGTTGCTATCTTTAATATTAAAAAAGGTATTAAACTTTAACCAAGGTTAAAGTTTTGGGACACACACATACAATGACACAATGACAGACAGACAAGCCAAAAGCAATATACCCTCGATTTTTTTATCCGGGGGCATAAAAAAGTAACCCTCAGCAGGACTCGAACCACTGACCCCTTGAGTCTGGAGTAAAAAGTCTGCGCCTTAAACTACTCGAGCATCCTTCCTTATACAACGTTAGATGTATTTTATTCTTGATATAAACGATCCTTGAAGTTTCACAAAGTACGACAACAACAGAACTCTCCAAATTATTCCATCGTTTCGCGTTGCAACGCTTTATAATTTTCAGGTTTTTAAATCGTCAAAAGATGCATAGAAAGGCTATTTTAGAGCATGGTAAATGTTCAGTATTACGGTTTCCTCACAAATATCATAACTAAAACGAAAATTTGCAAATGTGAAACAACTTTTTTTTAATTTTGTCAATTTACCTAAATGTGAAAAGGCCCTTTTAAAATCCGGAGGGAGTGAAAGTATTTTTTTATAAATAAAACATTGGTATGTATTAAACGTAAATGGTCAATTCTTTTTATTGTCTGTATACGTTGGCTTGGTTCTAATGTGTGTAACAAAATCCTATGAAAATAAATATTGTCATTTTTAATGTTTAAATAAAGTTTGTTATTTTATGACATCATCTATGGGATTTAACTGTGTAAGCTACTTCTACATGTGAACTGACCTTTACAATCATGGTTTTGGCAGATGACTGTGCTTACCTATATTTTGAGTGTTATAATACACAGGTAGCAGTGTTTTCACAGGCCATTTAACAGTCCTTCGCCGTGGCGCTTGAATTTCAAAATCAGAGTCAGACTCTTTAACATTTCTGATAAGTGTATAATGTGCAGTTTCTGCAACTAGCCCTTCTAAAGATCAAAGCAATAATGACTTCGCCAAAACTTTTGCAAGTTTCGGAGGACCATAAAATAGCCACTGTTAGTGGAAAGGACAATCACTGGAATCTGTAATTCATAACACTTTCGGAATATACAATTTACTTATTTATTTTAATATCTAAAACCATTGTCTGTGACTTAAATGAACAAGCAGCTAGATGATGGGATGCCAAAATGGGGGGGGGAGGGGTGGTGTTCGCCATTGTTTTTATAACGGTATTAAGCCGTAAATCTTTTAGACTGAGTTTTTTTCAAGTGTATTTAAATAAGACTATAGTGTACAGTTTTCAGAGTGGTCAAACAATTTACCAGTGAATATTGCTTTGTCTAAACATTTGTCCGAACTATGTACGACCGAAATGTCGACAAGAAATAATTCCTAAGCTAAATACTTTTTTATTAAATAAACTCGAATAAATTTGTATTTACCATACAGTTTGAAACACACTTGATGATATATATATACATATGTCTTCTTCAAATAATTACAGTAAAAATATACAGTCTCACAGCTTCTAAGAAAGTAACATTCTTCCACATGCAAAAGATACCTTAAGGTTCATGTAGAGGCTTCATTTTGAAAAATGTGGGACCCCTAGCATTGAACTCAAATTTGACTAAAGAAAGAGTGCCACATTGAACATGTATTCGTATATGCTTCAAAAGGATGTTTTTCATCAAACTGCAACAATTTTGTACATCAACGTATCATAACATCCACAAAATCAATCAAAATACTAAGCGATTTAAACAATAAAATACATATTATTTTCAAAAATCTGAATCAAGTTTATTCCACGCATTTCGGCGGAAAATTATATAACTAGTAAGTTATATCGTCATTGACAAGGGCAAGTTGCGCTTAAATAGTAAATAAAGTTTACATATCTAGAAATATCAAAACTCGAACACATGTCATTTCATCACCATGGGGGCAACCATTTTTAAATTAATAAGATAGAAAGAAACATGCTAAGAACTCACTCATCGCCTAATTGACATTACAAACGGTTGACGATGACAAATGAATTGGATTGTAATCTTTCCGTTGATGTTTGCAAACTGCATGATCAGAACTCATAAACACTCAAAAAAAATAACTATGTAAGAAGCATTTTACCAATGTTTACAATCGTTGTCGAATCACATGTACTTATATTATTGCGCATAAAATCGTACGCTTACAGACTAACAGAAAGATCGATACGTAACTCCGTTCAATTCATCACGGTATACTATTCTATTGATAATATATAATAAAACAACGCTTTAACAATCTAAAAGTAGAAATAATTCTTTTATACGGAGTTTTTAAAAACGAAAGTGAAAACAACGGAAGTTGGATGGATATTCTGTGAGATGCACTTCGGCTCCAGAAAAACAATACAAATAAACTAAAAAAGACGTGTGGGGGACAATTTTCAGCTGGAAAATATTTGAAAAAGGGTAAGTGATGATATCTCTACGTGGTCATTTCTGCTTTTTAGTGCGATCTCTTGCTGATTAATGTCGATAGTTTTTTTACTAGTTGCCACCCAACTGTCAAAATAAGTATGTGTTTTCTAAGGTATGTGTATTCACATACCCGGTTTTCTCACCACTGCACGTGGTTTCGACCGATTTGTTTTGCACGTTTTTCTACGGAGCACAGCGATGGCCACGCTTTCAAAATGGGTAGAAGGAATCGAATTATAAAATCAATCGGTTTGCCAATTTCTTTATATTCCTTCACAATTTTATATGTCGTCTGCAATCTATTTCAATTTGAAATGGTTTAAAATGTGCAATTTGGTTGAGAGGTAAATAACAAAATTGTTAAGCCTTTGAAATAGAATTGTGACTTTTATTATCCACCATACTTGGATTTTTAAAAAGTAGTTACGTTTTAGTTATCAGAACTTTGTTTGGGAAATTTATCCAAAAAGGCAGTTGAATAAAAACTCATTTGTTGTTTTATGACAATAATTTTCTGTGAAATGTTGCTAACTTGACATTGTATATGTATATAGCTTTGTATTTATTCAACTTAAGGTAGTGCATATCCTTCCTAACTTTAGATTGAGATTTTGTAAATTTGTGTAAAAAGTGTATTGGTTTTAAACCAAAATATGAATAAAGCACACAAATATTGAATGTCAAAAATGTGTTTATGTTATTCTATCCGTCTTAAGCTTTAAAATGATATATAGTTTGACCATATTGTACCACATTGAATGAAAAAAAACCATATCGAAGTTTTAATGAATTTTATCCCCCCCATGAACCTTAATAAACGCCCGCCCAAACGCTCATCGTTCAACGTTGCCCCTATTTAAATGCACCAATATGTTACAGACGCACATAGGATGCTGGAAATAAATACAAAAAGCAAGGGTGCGATCAAAACATTTCTTTTAAACCAAAAGAAACACACAAACATTTAGGGACTACGGAGGAATACAAAATATTTTATTGTAATGTAACCTTACATAACTTTAAATAAATTTGCGATTCCCGCAAAATACCCGCCAACGAACCAAAACCTACGTTATTTTTCTTTATCATTTGATTGGATCCTACCATTAGAACTTTGCTCGCCCTTTTTATTACTGTTATGGAACTTGTTCCGAAATGCGATTAAGATATATGTATTTATTATCGTTGTGTGAATGAATAAACTGGGTATACAGGTTTTTGAAGGTGATATATGTCCAATGGTGCGGAAATCAAGATTTCCTCGTGCACAGATTTGTAGGTTTAGTCATTCGACAGGCAAGCAGGGTAGAGCGAAGACTTGATTTAAATCGTTTTATTTATTTTCTCAACCACATTTCATTGTGAAATTTGATTTATTTTTGTGTCGTATTGGCGTTGGTAATTTATTAATATGGACAGTCAGGATGAGAGGAGAGATCGTCTCGCCGGCGGGGACAGGGCTGGCACAGTAAATGGACACACGTAGCGACCACGTGGTAGCGGTCAAGAAGGTAGGCCCTCGGGGATAGAGGAGAATTGTTTGACGTGTTTGGTTTACATATAATACGCACATTGTGAAGAAAAGTATCATTTCTCACGTTTTTCTCTTGTAAATTGTAGTTTAAAGAGGCATGTCCTTTTTTCGGAAAATCATTGGTGCCAATCCTGATATAATTGACTGTATTGTCGGAGCTTACGCATTACCATTCTTATAATTACCTGAAAAATGTGTATCTGTAAATAACCAATCAGCTTTAAAGCAGATAGATTAGCAGATATTAACGAGTCGGTGCAGGATATGTAAAATACTGGCTGTATTGAAGAATTAAAGGACATCCCTCATGTTGTTAGTCAATCAAGTGTAGCGGTGAATGAAGCCGGAAGCTGGATTTGTGATCAATGAGGACAAGTCAATATAAGTACCAGTTCAGAGGCTAGAATGGGTAGGATTAATCTGGGATAGCCAAATGTTTTCTTTTGAAATTCTCGATAGAAGAATAACTGATTTTAAAAATACTCTTTTAAAGGTATTTTCTTCCATGCCAATGGTTTCGGCAAGGGATTTAGCTAGATGTACGGGGAAAATTGTTTCAATGATGCCTGTTATTGGTAGTCTGGCTAGGTAAAGATTAGATATCTTTATTATGAAATCGTTTCTAGACCGTCAATGCATAGAGTTATAGCCCTTGAACCAGATAGCTTATTTATTTCCGAATTTAGATTTTGGTTAGGTCGCATAGATGGCATACAATCAAGACATTTTAGTAAAACTACATGTGTCGAAGTTTTAAAAGTTTACAGTGATGCAAGTGGGTTTGCCGGTGGGGCTTATATTGTTGATATGTCAGGTTTTATTTTTCACGATATATGGTCAAATGACGATTGCAATACAAGTTCTACTTATAGAATACTTAATGGAGTAGTTCTAGTTTTACGTGCCTATGGGATTTTTTTAAGGGTGGGGGGCTGTTAAGAGGTTTTCTGACTCTGAATCACGTGTAAAGTTGGTAAAGGTAGGAAGTTCTAAAATTGAGTAACATGATCTAGCACTAAGCATTTTAGTATGTGTTTGAAGATGAATATAGGACTAGAAATACAATGGATTCCAAAAGAATTAAACTCCATTGCCAGTATAAGTAAAATGAGCAATTCAGATGAATGGTAAATCTCACGAGATTTCTTGGAGTATTTAAATGGTAGCTCGGGTCCGATTTTGATTGATCGCTTGGCTACTGTTAAAAATGGAAATACTTAAAGATATAACTCAAAATTCTTTGATTTTGAAACAGAAGCAGATTGCTTTACACAGTTTTGGGGTGCCGATTTGAGTTGGTTGATGCCCTTATTCATCTCGTAGGAAAAACAATTTTGCACTTTCTAGAATGCAGCGCATATGGCGTTTTGGTGGTACACAGATGGCCTAGTGCAGCATTTTGGCCATTCTTATTTGAGGCTGGTAATGTACAAATGCACTTTGAGAATGATATTATTGTGTTTGACAAAGGGCAAACTATTTGTATGAGTAATAACCACTCTGTTTCAGTTCAAGACCTTTTTCAAGAAATGTTCTTGCTATTCGAATTTAACTATACTATATGTCGTTTATATGTGAATCGGTGATATGAATGGTTTGACTGTTTTGCTATACTTATGGTATAGTTGGGATTTTTCACGTGTTTATATGTGTAGAAATGATTAAATGGATGTTGTTTTTGTATAGCCATTAAGTATGTATAGAAACCATGTTGGTGTATGTCTGTTTGCACCTGGTGCTTACGAAGTCGTGTACAGTACACGAGGAATGGAATATTTGCAAAAAAGAAAGCAAAAACAGTACTTGCAAAAAAGAAAGCAAGGGTTAAAAATAATAGTTTTAAAAGTATAATACTTGCAAAAAAGATAGCAAGGGTAATATTTATTTCAAATTGGAAAATACTTGCAAAAAAGAAAGCAAGGGAAACGGTTTTGTTACAGAAAGTCAATTTAAAATGTTGGTGTGTGTGTTTCATGTCCGTCTGCCTCTGGGGTAAACGCGATTGTGTGTGGCATTTCGTGGGCTCATGGGGTTGTGGGATCGTGTGGTCGTTGTAATTCTGGTCTGGTTGTGTTTTCTGATGATGGATTGAAAAGGGCCAATTTTGGGCCGCTGGTTCGGAGTCGCTTAGTGACTAAAGCGGATGTGTAGAGGCTTTGATTCTTTGATGTGAGATGTGTAACGGTGTGTTTGGTGCGTTTTTTGGGGGGTTTGGCGGTTTGGGGACTTTGAATTGAAAGGATGCGATACAAGATTTTTGAGGATTGTGCTATAATTATTATTTTCAATAGTAAAATGGTTCAATTGTGCAAGGGCGAACAGGTTTTGACATTTTGTAAAACAAATGCAGTTTTATGCCCTGTCTTCTACTTGAAAAAATGTATCTTGGTTGAAACTATTCTAGATATTGCAATATATGTTTCGTTTAGAAACATAACAAATGGTAAGAAAATGAATAAATACTTTTTAGTTGGCTCAAAGCAGATGAGTTACAGTAGACAATTAGATATTTTGCACCACATCTTTAGTGAAATTTGACTTAAAGGGGCCTTTTCACAGATTTTGGCATTTTTTAACTTATTCATTAAATGCTTTATATTGATAAATGTAAACATTGGATCGTAAAAGCTCCAGTAAAAAATCAAGAATGAAATTAAAAAAAGGAAAAGAACATTGCCCGGAGCAGGTTTCGAACCAGTGACCCCTGGAGTCCTGCCAGAGTCCTGAAGTAAAAACGCTTTAGCCTACTGAGCTATTCCGCCGAGTACACATTTTAAATGTATTTTATACCTTATATAAGCAATCTTCGTAGTTTCACAAAATTTAACGACAAAAACAGAACTCTCCAAATTATTCAATCGTTTCGCGTTGCAACGCTTTATAATTTTTAGGTTTTAAAATCGTCAAAAGATGCATATAATGGCTACATTAGAGCATAGTAAATGTTCAGTATTACTGTTTCCTCACAAATATCATAACCAAAACGAAAATTTGCGAATCTGAAACAACTTTTTTCAATTTTGTCAATTTACCAAAGCGTGAAAAGATCCCTTTAAACCTAATGTTTACGGGTTGCATTAATTTCGGTCAGGGGAAGCAACTGCTGTTGCAAATAGCGGTGTATCTGATAGTGTTAAAAAAGCATGGGCAGTGGAAGACTGTTGGCGCTTAGGATCACTGCGTGAGAGATTCGGATGAAACACAAACAATTGTTTCTTCTCGTTTGGATTTGTAAATATATATGGTACTTGGTGTTGTATGTTGTTAGTTGTGCGTTGTTTTTTTTGCCCCGTTCTTTTTCTGTCGATAAAATACCCTGCTTGTCATGACACCTAAACAAATGTGTTTGTTTTTATTCTAAATGGTTAGATGATAAATAATTTATGTTTGTCATAAAATGTAATGGAATATAAAACATAATTGCAACCACAGTCTAGCCACTCAACAATCAAGAGTTTTGAAATTTCAAACACATACAAGAATGAGAACTGTGATGTATCGCTTAGTCACGTATACATTGATTATTTTAATCATTTTTATAAACAGTAGTTCCGAAATAATAAACGTCAAATGACAACATTAAAATAAATAGAGAATATTATGTTAGCGTTGAATAGAAAGAAGTTTATGTTGCGAGGCTTAGAACACCGGGAGCGCGAGCATAAAATTGTAACAAACGTCGTAAATAAAAACGTTTAAACCAAATTCACAATATTTGTGCAATCATCATTCAATATATACAAGCGGCTTTTATTATATCAGCCATATTGCCATCTGGCACGAGTTGTCATATCATACCATATTTTATCAAACGAGTTCAGGAATTTTGTTAGTAAGCTCGCCAAAGGCTCGCTTACTAACGAATTTCCTGGACGAGTTTTAAATACCTCTACGACATCAAAAGCAACGACGTTATGCAATTCAATACCTTAATCACATCCATTCCAACAAAATATAAAAGTGAAGAAAGTATAAATGATATCAATCAACCAGACGACACTTTGTCAAAAGCGCTATTAAAAACAAAATGCACTAATAAATTTATATACAATATTCAGTTGCAAAACGAAGGCAATGACATTATTAAAAACAAATTTTACTGATATAGACTCAACCACGTGGACAAAAATCTATATCTTACCCCAAATTTCAACTATAGACATGTCTCTCCGCAGCTTCCAATATAAATTTATCATGCGAATTGTCCCCACAAACACATATCTTTTTAAATGCAAACTTAACAACAAAACTTTATGTGATTTCTGTCAATCACACATAGAAACAATAGACCACTTATTTTGGGAGTGCCAACACGTTCAAATGATATGGAAAAAGATGAAAACATTTCCAGTCAGTAAAAACATATTAATTAAAATTAATAAAACCAATGCTTTCTTTGGATGCAATGAAAAAAACTACACTCAGATGTATTTAACTTTATTATGATGCTATTAAAATCTTTTATATTTAAAATGAAATATAAAAAATGCATTCCAACTTTTCCTCATTTTATTGAATACCTAAATACGAGAATAAAAATTGAATCTGAGATTGCCCTCGTAAAAAATAAATATGAACAACACCAAAAAAAATGGGTTCAATTCAGGTGATTCACACCTTCTACAAAAGACGAATAATGCTATTCAGACCAATGTTATGGCAAAACAATTTTAAAATTTCCTTCTCAATAGAAAAAAAAATACTCAAAACAATTCGATTACAACACATCTTGTTAAATATTTTCTTTTCCTCTTATTTTTCTAGAAAAAAAACTTCTGTTTCGTAAATACAAATTATTAATTTTATGTTTTGCGATTAATCACAAAGTTCTTTATATGACATTGACATTGCTTAAAATTTATTCACGCATACGCTAAATAGTTGACATGTTAAAGTACAAAAAGGTACATTTTTCAAAAACTTTCTTATGTATTCCGGTTTTTTGGTTATTATCGATGTATACTACATTGTAAAGAAATGTGAGAAATAAATGAGAAAAAAATGATATGATATGACACCGTGTGTCAGATCTTCTTATCAAATGCTTTTAAATGGGCCAATTAAATAAATATTTACGCAAACATAATAATAAAACCCGGATGTTGTTTACATTTCGTGACGTCATTTGACGTTGCAACGTCGTTTCAGCAAAATGACAGAATGCGATTAATCAATAAACGAAAACTAAGCCAATGAAAACGCTTAAAAATTATATTACACATGTGTAAGATAAAATATATGTAATGGTTATATTACATGGGAAAAAGGATGTGGCATGTGATAAAACACAATATTAACGTAAAATAAATTCGTTGCGACGTGGACGAAACACACTTTGATGAATGTAATTTCCAAGAACTGATATGCGAAAGTCATTTACAATACACGGTTAAAATATGTAAAACTATGTGTGTATTCCAATCAAAAGCTAAGAAATGAACATAAGACATATTATTTGTGGTATTTGATGCATTGGGATCCTGAGTGTGTTACTAATTCTATTACTACTACTACTACTAATACTACTGCAGCTCCTACTGCTACTGCTACTGCTACTTCTACTTTTACTACTACTTCTACTACTACTACTACTACTACTACTACTACTCCTACTACCACTTCTACTACTACTACAACAACTACTGCTACTACTTATAATAATAATAATAATAATAACACTATGTATCATCATCATCATCATCATCATCATCATCATCCTGCTCCTCCTTCTCCTGCTCCTCCCCCTCCTCCTCCTCCTCATCAACATCAATATCAAAATACTTATACACACAATGTTAATTTATTACAAACTGCTTCTTTTGACAATATTGCGGTATTTACAAATACATAGACAGAATTATAACACAATAATACATACACGGAATATTACGCTAGTCAATTGTTCCAAGAGTTTGTATCACTCGAGTGGCTTGTGTGATGACGTATCACACGTGAGGCGGAGCCTCGAGTGTGATGCGAAATAGCACAAGCCACGAGAGTGATACAAACTCTTGGAACAATTGACTAGCGTAATATTCCTTTTATTATATACATCAACTAACGAAAACAGTTAACAAATGTATTTTTTACTTTAACAAAACTGACAAAACAATGACTAAAACGGTACGCCATAGTTTATTTAAGACGCGTATGAATACAGTTTATGTAAATTAACGTGTAAACATTCGAACCGGGAAAACACAGGTTTCCGACACGCTTACCTTATTGCCATCGTTAATCCAATTTTTATAACAATTAAGTTGACAACTTTAATCCGATGTTTATAACAAAAATGTTTAAACGAATCCACTTCCAATTCTATCTTTCATATCTTTATCGAAACTTAGTTTAAACCACACTTTTTTATTGTATTCCTATCGAAATATACATTTATGCATGATAAACACACACTCCAAAATACGTTTTTAACACATAGTTTACTGTTAAAAAAACACCACGTCCGACATGTCCTTACAGAGTTTAGATAAAACTATTGTGTTTTGTCACAAAAATGACGTCACACGATGTACTACGTAATATATTTCGTAATATAAAATATTTCTATTTTCGGTGCGTGTAATGTGACGTCATTAAATGGGTCGAAGTAGTCCGGCTAGTATGGTATTACGGAATTGGAAACAGCGAGTAGCGTAATACGGGATTTTTTATTTCAACGATTGATACAACCTGTGTTTTGTTAAAAGCATTAAACAGGTATATAATAAATGTCTGTATTCGATTCTCCCCTTGAATTAGACATACATTGTTAACATTGCAAAAAAAATTGAATCCCGTTTCACTTTCGGTTAGGATAGTTGTGTTCACACTGCAAATTTGATGAACTAATACTGGAATAAAAACCATTTGGACAATATGTAAACATGCACACAAAATGAATTCTTCAATTCTTACGTAATTATTTACAGATTTTTAAATATTTTTTTCATATTTTATTTATAAAGGTTATCAAAAAACAATATATATATATGCTATTGGACATAATAATAAAAAAAATGAGCAATACAACTTGTTTTGAGCTCAAAATAAAGTGTCTTCCAAGTCAATTGTGTTTTTAAACAATCAGTTTATTTACATTGCTGTTTACTCGCGAAAGAGAAAGTGAAAGTGACTCAGGTCACCAAAAATATAACGATGACTTTTAACGTTTTCCGGTATCACTGACAATAGGTCTCTTCTAAATGGTTAAAACGTTTGTAGTTATCTAATAAGTTACTTTCTGCTGGTAAAAAGTTGTTAAAATAGAATTAAAATAGAATTTTATTTCGGCTATTTTAGCATATGTCAACGCTCTAAGGCTACACATCACGTTAGTTGCAAAAATGTAAACATTTCTTCCAATCATGAAACGGGTTTATCTTCCATAATTCTTGACAACGTTGTACCTAAGCTGTGTTATTAGAAGTTTTTTATGCAAGAGTAACTGAAATCCGGTAAAAATTAGACCAGTTGATATGCATAATAGTTGGTTTTGTGACCTTTATAGAACCTTTAATAAAAATTTGGTGCTATTTTAACCCTCCCCCCCCCCTTTAAAATACAACGGATGACATGACACGGATCAAGCAATGGGGATGTGAAAACAATATGACTCTTCAATATACACAACATCTATCTTACGGTGGATTCCGTAAAAAGTCGATTTATCACGATTGTTGTTCGGCTTGTCGTAAAATGCCGAGTAGCAAAGATAAGGCTTTACAGACTGCGCATGCGCATGTCACTTGACTCGCCGAATAAAGCTAAGGTAAGTCAATTTCTACATATAAAACGTAAAATGGGTCCTAAATTGTTTTAATATTTTTTTGAAGACGGTCATAAGTGTAATCTTTTTAAATCACACTATTTCGCAAATAGTAAAATCGCCTAGTACTAGTTGTATACATGAACATCGCATTTCATACTGATACTAATCAATAGTAGTATTGTAAGTATACTTTTTTCCAAGCGAGAATTTTCCGTCTCTGTTACATAAAGCCAGTTGCTTATACAAAGATATTCAAGCATCTGTATCTTAAAACAACTAGTCAACTAGTAGTATGATATTAATGAAATAGACATGGGATTGATAAATTGTGTGCGATTAGTATTTACGAAATGCCTTGCTGGAATTCCCAGCTAATCTTTTATAAATCGGTTTTCCGTACGTGAGATATTTGCTGGAATTCTCAGCTTATCTTTTTTTTAAATCGGAAAAACCGAACGTGAGTCTCTATTATTGTATATATTTGAAAAACTAGGATTATGCGTATAGTTTGTAATCGAAACTCAGAGAACGCTGTTTTTTTCGCCAGGGTCCATGTCATACAAATTAAAATTGACCTTAATACATGAGGTCATTCAAATAACAATGACCTAACATATTTATATCAACATGAGAGTTATCAAGTGGCAAAAGTGCATATAAGAGGAAAACTGGTTGGTTCCTAGGGTTAAGTTGAGTTCCAAATAGCATTTTTAATAAAGTTCTTGAATCGTTAACCTATCATATATTTACAGTGCCACAGCCAGTAGTAGATTAATCTCATATTGACCGTTACAAGCAACGCAATAAGTCGCGATAACGCCAACACTTCCTGGTTGGAAAGACTAAGTGACTCGTAACAACACAATAACATACTCATAGTAAACAAGTCAAGAGAATGAGATTAGTAAGTTTGGGTAACGACAGAACGAGCCAATATGAACATACGATCTTCAACGAATAGGTTGAATACGCCGAAACGACGAATTTGTTATATCTCTCCAATAGTAACCTTAATTTTATCTTTACTGCAAGTTACTCAGTCGTTCCAACGATCAACCACGTCTTTCCCACAATATTGCAATGTCATTACCATGACTTCCTAAATCGTTTCTTTGAGTAAGTTATCTCTTTCGCACGAGTAACTTAGTCATGGGATCGAGTTATGACATACATAATACATTCAAATGTCACATTTGATCCACGGTAGGTTAACAAAGTGGTAAGAGGTTCGTCTGATTTAAAACGGATTTCACAACGCTATTTAGCGGTTAGGATTTATTCTTTTGTGTCCACTCAACATTAAATATGATGCTGAGAATGGACAAAAACTAGGTTAAACATCTACTCAATTAATTTTCATACGCTTGTATTAATTCCGGAATTTCAAAACGGTATTGTCCGAGTACGTTTAACGATACTAAAACACACGTGCCCATAAAGAGTTGGATAAGCAAAATAAATTGTTCCTAGACGAAAGAAATAAAGGAGGCACTAATCGATCGCTTATCTTTCAATTATTTGTGGTCGCATTTTGTTTGTCTTCTGTTGTATTGCATCAACATTAACATTAACATCAGCGCTTTCGTCTTAATATATGTATCCTTACCGAGTTTAAAACTGTGCCACATGCGGTCAAACTTGGCAGATTAAAATTGCATATTCGACAGTCAAAATATTTAGTTGAAAATGTAATATCGTTAGAAGACGGGTTAAAAAAGATATGGTTGGGTTGTCTATTGACTTTACATAAAATTTCATTATCAATATATAATTTCGAGATTTGTGTTTTGTTTTCCGTGAAAATAGATACATCCGGTCAGCGGTAATCGTTTGCCATGACAGAGTGTTACAATTCACCCGCCATACTTTTTTTTATATTATGCTTGATTTAAATTAACTTTGAACACATGTTAACCATCTTAAATCAACACGACGCGTGTAGCAACCGTCTCACAGCCTCAAGGTATAGGTCACGCTTAGAAGTCAAAGGTCAATTTAAAAAAATCCAGTATCAGCAATAGATTTGCCTTATATTGACGGATAGCCATCATCAATTGACACTTAAAGGTCAAATTTAAAAGCAAAAGTGGAATACGGGAGATTCTGTAATTTTTGGGCACATGCATTCTTCATCTTTAATTCAATAAAGGCGTGTGTGTATTACAGGCTATATCTTCTAAATCGCATGTTGTGCTCGAAACTAGTTTGATGTTGACTAGTTCAAACGAAAATTGCAGTGGCGGGTTTACCAGCAATTTAAATCGATACACATTGAATCGTGATTAAAAAGAAGTCTCTGTACAAAGTGCAAGACTTTATAGTTGTTATCAGGAGATAATGGATGGTGACGATGAAGAGCCAGAAGACTATGCACCCGACCCACGTGATTACTATTCGCATTTCTACCGTGAGAGCGAGAGACTTGAAACATTCCATGACTGGCCACCTTGGGCTCATGTAAATAAAAACGAATTGGCCAAAAATGGTTTTATGTACCTACATGTATCAGATCGCGTACAATGTGTGTTCTGTAGAGCGAGTTTAGGTAGCTTTAAAGCAGGTGATGTTGTGGCCAATGAACATAGGAAATATTGTCCAGAGTGTCCGTTTGCGTTCGGTTATGAGTGTGGAAATATACCAATACCATCTTCAAGTAGAGTTCAGCAAGCAACACAAAATGTTCAGTCGCTTATTGTAACAGACAGGGCAAGGCCTGCGGCGCCTGGACACTTTGCTTATCACTCCCCAAACAGAGCTGTCAATGAAATTGGTGTTCCACAATCACACAGCGAAACATCCATACTTTCAAGTGAGTCAATTCAAGAAGCTGCAGCTGTTATCACAGAGCCCAAGTACAGGGATTGGGCAGACGAACACACAAGGTTACGTTCTTACAGAGGATGGCCCGCACAGATGAGACAAACACCGAGAGACTTGGCAGCTGCTGGATTGTTGTACATGGGTAATTAACCTTGCAAATTTGGCCCTTCGTTAGATAATCGTTTTGCTCGTTATTTACCGTTTTCTTGAGAACCAGTTGCATTAAATTAAAATTATACAGCTTTTGATCTGTATAAACTATCCATTGTTTGTAAATACGTTTATATAAGAGCATGTATTGACGATTGATATTGTGACGAGATTAAATTGAAAGTTAATTGGGTGAGTAAGTAACTTAAAATAAGTTTCAAACAAAATTACACTCGTAAACAAAACGATATATTCAGATTTCCAGCAATTTTCACCTCCCCGTGCGGTCACGGATAAAACACTACATAAGAAGAAAAATCCTTCCAGACTTAATTGACTTCTTTTTTATTACGTTTTCTAATTTTAAGCTAATTTGTGTTATGTTCATTTACTATTGGGTTGTATTCATGAGTTTACGACAAAACTTAAATAGGTAAATTGTAAAGACATTCAACCGTAAGAATGCTTTTTCAAGACGATCATCTCGTGGTGTGTAATAACGGTGGTATACTCGGAACCAGTCATATCTCTGCTCGGAGGGTACGACATTTGATCAACATTTACAGGTCAGGGTGATCGTTGCAAATGCTACTGGTGTGGAGGAGAACTCCATGGATGGGAACCAGATGACGACCCCTGCGTGGAGCACGCAAAGTGGTTTCCACAGTGCGGCTTTGTGAGGCAACAGATGGGCGTTGCAGATGCAAGACTTTATAGTCGTTATCAGGAGATAATGGATGGTGACGATGAAGAGCCAGAAGACTATGCACCCGACCCGTGTGATTACTATTCGCATTTCTACCGTGAGAGCGAGAGACTTGAAACATTCCATGACTGGCCACCTTGGGCTCATGTAAATAAAAACGAATTGGCCAAAAATGGTTTTATGTACCTACATGTATCAGATCGCGTACAATGTGTGTTGTGTAGAGCGAGTTAAGGTAGCTTTAAAGCAGGTGATGTTGTGGCCAATGAACATAGGAAATATTGTCCAGAGTGTCCGTTTGCGTTCGGTTATGAGTGTGGAAATATACCAATACCATCTTCAAGTAGAGTTCAGCAAGCAACACAAAATGTTCAGTCGCTGATTGTAACAGACAGGGCAAGGCCTGCGGCGCCTGGACTCTTTGCTTATCACTCCCCAAACAGAGCTGTCAATGAAATTGGTGTTCCACAATCACACAGCGAAACATCCATACTTTCAAGTGAGTCAATTCAAGAAGCTGCAGCTGTTATCACAGAGCCCAAGTACAGGGATTGGGCAGACGAACACACAAGGTTACGTTCTTACAGAGGATGGCCCGCACAGATGAGACAAACACCGAGTGACTTGGCAGCTGCTGGATTGTTGTACATGGGTAATTAACCTTGCAAATTTGGCCCTTCGTTAGATAATCGTTTTGCTCGTTATTTACCGTTTTCTTGAGAACCAGTTGCATTAAATTAAAATTATACAGCTTTTGATCTGTATAAATTATCCATTGTTTGTAAATACGTTTATATAAGAGCATGTATTGACGATTGATATTGTGACGAGATTAAATTGAAAGTTAATTGGGTGAGTAAGCAACTTAAAATAAGTTTCAAACAAAATTACACTCGTAAACAAAACGATATATTCAGATTTCCAGCAATTTTCACCTCCCCGTGCGGTCACGGATAAAACACTACATAAGAAGCAATATCCTTCCAGACTTAATTGACTTCATTTTTATTACGTTTTCTAATTTTAAGCTAATTTGTGCTATGTTCATTTACTATTGGGTTGTATTCATGAGTTTACGGCAAAACTTAAATAGGTAAATTGTAAAGCCATTCAACCGTAAGAATGCTTTTTCAAGACGATCATCTCGTGGTGTGTAATAACGGTGGTATACTCGGAACCAGTCATATCTCTGTTCGGAGGGTACGACATTTGATCAACATTTACAGGTCAGGGTGATCGTTGCAAATGCTACTGGTGTGGAGGAGAACTCCATGGATGGGAACCAGATGACGACCCCTGGGTGGAGCACGCAAAGTGGTTTCCACAGTGCGGCTTTGTGAGGCAACAGATGGGCGTTGCATATGTAAGGATCATCAAAAATGGAGAGGTAATTGTAATACATGAAGTGTTCGTTTCAGTTCGCTTTCGTTTCTAGACGTTAATGGAAAAATATTTTTTTGTTTCTGCTTCCTTTTTTATAATAAAAAATGACTTTGAAAATATCTCTGTTGGATGTATTAAAATATACATATGCATACTGTTAATTAAGAATATATCCTAAACATAAAACTTTGTTATATGCACTTCAAAGGCTTTGATATTTGATTTGAATCAAATTAGTAAGTATTTTATCTTTGTAATACAACTTAAGGGTATTTATATTCATGTGTAATCTGTTGTTTTCCCAGAAGTACTCTAGCATAAGTCGTGCTCCCTAGTCCTTAAGCATCGGTTTATGAAAGTCTTGCTGCTTATGAACTAATGGCCGATAATTGATGTGGGCCATTGTGAGCAAAAAAGCAATATACCAATTTATATAATTTATTAAAAGAAAATGGCATTGATCTGTGTATTTCTTAAGTATTTATTAAAGTTTGAATGATTTGTGACATAGAGAGCAAACATTGAGTCTTCTAGTAACCAAGATTTCTTGAGACGTCCTCACGTCCTAGCTGCATTGAACGACTATGGATATACACAGGAGCAGGTCTTGGAGGCGTTTCACACATATGGTATACATACATCATTTTATGTTGGTTATATTTTTAGATACATGCATTGACAATCTTGGTTTGTGAATGATCATATAAGGGACACCGCGATTTGTATTTTAATGAGATAACACTTGTCGAATCAGGTGTTCTGAACCTAGTCAACACGCGAGATATCCGAAAATACGTTGAAGAGTTAACGAGCAAAAGGCAGGCAGCCCAAACGCAAGCAAGACTCGCCGAAAGCTTAGCCAGTACTAACCCAAGCCTATCGAGCCACTTGGTCAACCGGTCCGACAGCTCAGTGGCAATGACAGACCGTGGTCAGCTTAACTTACGGGTATTTATTTTAATGTGTTAACTGTTGTTTTGCCAGTACTTCTCCAGCATAAGTCGTGCTCAAACAAACTTTGCCCTAAGACATCGTTTAATGACAGTATTGCTGCTTATGTACTAATGGCGGATAATTGATGTGGGCCAATGTGAGCACTAAAATAATATACTGGTATTGATCTATATATTTCTGAAGTATTTATTAAAGTTTGGGTGATTTGTGAAATAGAGAGCAAACGTTGAGTCTTCTAGCAACCATGATTTCTTGAGACGGCCTCACGTTCTAGCTGCATTGAATGACTATGGATATACACACATTCATTGGGGTATGCAAGAACGTCTATAACATCTGATACCATTTATTTGATTTCAGAATATCGAATCGCCTTGTATCCAGGACTTCCTGAGACGCCCACACGTTCTGGTTGCTTTGAATGAAATTGGATATTCACGGGAGCAGGTCTTGGAGGCGCTATGCACGTTTGGTAGGTATTTTAAAAGTCAGAGGTGGTATGAATGCTAAACTGTCTCACTGATTAGTTACAAAAACAAACGTTTGTAGACTAAAACATATATGCAAGCCTAAACAATAGTCTAAACTTTGAATACATTTTGCAAACAGATGAAATGCATATTGCACTTTAATGAAAAGACATGTGTACAATTTGCCAAAATGACTTAAAAAAAAATAATTGTCTGTAAATCAGAAAAAAATGTATGCATTATATTTAAACAAGACACGTTAAACTCCTGAGTTAGAAAAAATGTGAACAAATATTAGTTCGCTTATGAATAATCAGCAATAGAAATCGAAACATCATAAAGCGTAACGCTTTTCATCGATAATTTAATCAAAGCGCTGTAGGCGCTGAAAGCCTGGGGCTAGGTTCAGTGTGACGTAAAATGCATTTAGGATGTTTTGTCCGAATTTCTCCCTTTGTCCGAATTTATACGGTTTGACCCTAGCGGTTGAGTGCAGAAGCTCAGAGACTGTAAGAAAAGACAATAGTTGTGTATATACTACAGTGCACTGGTTGTGGGAACGATAACATGTTGTTCAACTCAACAGATATGGTAGAGGTTCGTCTACATAGGCGGTGAAGATATACAACAACAACAACATGCCCGCAAAAAGCTGTTATTGTTGGCGTCAAATAAATCACTTTAAATAGCCTAAAATAGCTTTCTATTACATAATTAACAGATCAGGAAAATACTCATACTTCCTTTGTAATGTGTATACAAAAAGAAATCCACTTTAGCCCAAGTCTCACTTTTGCCGGTAGAGCCCCGGTCCATCCCGGTTTGCTAACGCCGGTCGAACGGCGTGGACCGGGATGATTCGTATACATTTTTTAACGCAGTTAAACTATTTCCCGGGTCCGCCCCGGTTGAAGCCGGTCAACAGCCCGGCAGAGTCCCGGTCAACCCAGACTGGCTACGGTTTATCTCGGTGAAGCCCCGGCAGAGCCCCGGTTGTCGCCGATAGTGCCCCGGTGAAAGCCGGCAGCGTCCCGGCATAGCCCCGGTTGTCGCCGTTAGTGCTCCGGTTGAGCCCCGGTGAAAGCCGGCAGCGTCCCGCCAGAGCCCCGGTATACCGTAACACCACCGGCACTCACCGTGTCTATATAAGCATCAGACCCCGTCAGAGCTACGGCAACGCCGCGGTTTCATCCCGGTCGTCGCCGGTAATGCCTCGGCGGAGCCCCGGTGAATGCCGGTTGCGTTCCGGCAGAGCGCCGGTTTTCGTATATACCGTAGCTATACCGGGACTCTAGCGGCATTCATCGGGGCGTTGCCGTAGCTCTGCCGGGGTCTGTATAGGCATTGATGGAGCAACGGTGCCGTCCCGGTTGTTCCCGGTGCCGCGCCGGTCGTTGCCGGTCCTTCCTGGTGACTCCCGGTTCATCCTGGAGGTATTAAACATTTTAATACTTTCCCGGTGGATCCCCGGTTTTCCCCGGCTCATCCCGGTCGTCCCCGATGGAGCCCCGGTTCATCCCGGTAGAGCCCCGGTTCATCCCGGTAGATCCCTGGTCACGCCAAGGGGCTCCGCCGGCATCATAGTGAGACTGGACCTTTACCCTGATTAAAAACATTGTACAGGTTGTGTTCGTTGTCTCACGTAGAACTTTTCGCGCTCGATTTGCGCGCTCGATCTGCACAGTGAATTATCATATCCGGTAACTTCGTATATTTCCAGAATGATCATGAATATTTGTTGTTGTTTTTTCATTTTTTTTCTTGAATGTCTCGTTAACGCAAAATAAAATAACAGTATCTTAAAATATGTTTATAAATACCAAATGTAATGTCTTCAAAAATGTATCAGAAAAAAATTCTTCGTACTGTCTCCG
Organism: Dreissena polymorpha; assembly: GCF_020536995.1. Classification (NCBI taxonomy): domain Eukaryota; kingdom Metazoa; phylum Mollusca; class Bivalvia; order Myida; family Dreissenidae; genus Dreissena; species Dreissena polymorpha. The sequence goes on from NC_068365.1 coordinate 59,630,071, forward strand.
TAGACACTCGTATCTTTTCGGCCTAGACCGTCAAGTAAGGAACTTATTCTTGCATGAATATGCAAACAATAATAAAAACTATGTCGTAGCCAATGCTAAGCAATTTTGCTTCAATAATATTTTTTTACACGTTTTATGACACTGTCATGTTATATAGTGATGTTCTGTATTTACAAGGCGGTTATTGAGATCTGCGAAGAACTTGACTGCACATGAATTACCGCCAAGTGGTAAATCGGACTTTTGGGAATTCATTCATTCGTGGCTTTTGGCAGCCAGCCAATTCTGACTGTCTCAAAAATATGTATAATTGCTATGGCCTTAGGTCTACGCCCCAGGCCAAAAACAAATTGTATTACTAACATACCCTTTTCAAACGCGTTTTTAGTTGCATTCTGGGAGGTCCAGTGGGGGCTAATACGCATTTTCACGTTAAGGTCTCTTGTTCGAATCCAGATGAAAGCAAGCTACTTCATAAAATAATTCTCGAGAATTTCTTAAATGTACAATACTTTTAAGGCATTTAGCACATATCTTGGGTGACATATCTAATGACGGATAACTTAACATCATATTTTTAATAAATTAGTATAATAGTACTGTCCTTATTCGTACGACAAGATCACCATGAATACCATGCAGTGTGCAGAAAGTAAAGTAAACGTTGTTAAATGCATTTATTAAAGTCAATTTAAATGGGAAAATTAAATTTTAAATCAAATGAAAATTTGATCAAATTTTGACGGCCTTTAATGTTTTATAACAACAAAACTACAGTATTAAAATAGCTCGAAAATGATTGATTGTGAGACGGCCGGCGAAAGTATCTAATGCTTGAGCACTTTGTGCTAAGATATGCTAAAATGGTATTAAAAAAAGAAGGCTTCTTACATCTGCTGTAAAGATTTATTGATATCACCAAGATTTTTTTTTAATTGTATACACCTCTATTTGACTTGTTAAAGATGTTCAATAATAAACCTTCGCTTTGTGATAGAGGATACATAGAAAGTCGATCTCATACATTTTTTTTGTTTTATTCAAGGAAATTCTCAAATAATCAAACACTACACATATTTTAATTGTTTCAAAATTCAAGAATGATTCTTTTTCAGGGCCGATACTCACCAACAAAGTATTATACTGTAATGATATAATATAACACGTTCTTATTACATCCTTCATCGTGTAGAACAATTTATTGATAGTGTAAACAACATACGCAGCATGTATTTATTTATAATTGCATTATCTTTCTTGGATCTACGTGTGGTCTTAAATCTTATGTCTACGAATTGGTTGATGAATACGGGCCCACATATATACACTTTTACCGTCAACTGTCCATGCTTATGGTTGATATACATGTTAGCGGTCTCATCGGCGCTTTGCGACCTCGCACTATATTGTTAATTAACTCACATAATCTACGCTATTGGGAGAGCAGTCACTAAAAACCAGTTATAATTACAATCTTTTTATTCATGTTCTAATATACCATATTGCAGTAGCTTTATATGCTAATAGAATTCTATTATTCTATAAATTTTCAAAACTTAATTGTTTGTTAGTTTTTTATTATAGATTTTATTATTTTATTATAGATAATACGTTTGTTCCACACATTTAACTATTCAAATGAAAATCATCCGATTTATTCTAAAAATATTTTTCCAGAAGAGATTATTTTCCATTGTTGACCACATTGCACATCTTCCAAATTCCTCGGACACTCTCTTCTCTTAAAACCACGAGCGACTGGAGTGCACGATGCATTAATCTTACCATCTTGATATCAAGTGAATAGCAAAATAGACAATCGGGTATTTTTTTTAAAGATAAATGAGATTTGAAAACTTTTCTACGCCGTGACGAAAGCATACCTTGTTGATTTTCTGCATTTCAGTTACTCATTTCATTACTGTAAATGTTGGCAATAGGTCGTTTACTAATATTTGCATCCATTCGGTAATTTATGCAAAATAAACACTTCTTGTGAACACGCTTTGTAGAGCACATATATGCATCATTTACTAAATGTGTCCTCATATCCGCATATTAATATTTTAATTCGTTTTTCATGCTAGGATAAAATGTTTATAATATCGCAAGCCACTAGAGAGAGCCTTAAGTTGGGAAATAAAGATTACATGTCTGCAAGTGTTGAACTGTTTATAGCATGCCATTTATATAAAAGTAATGCTAGTATCATTTAATACAGTAAAGAACGTATGATATTACTAACGCATGCTCTTTATAATAATCTATCTGGTAACCGAAATTAAACAATTATTAGCAAGCACTCGATGAGGACCAATATGACAACATTTTTGTATCCCCTGTATAACTGCCTACCACAAGATTACGTAGATATTAAAAAAGCACTGCATCCGCACTGCAAATCTGTTTTTACGTTAAATACACGTTAAAGTGTCTTATTTATCTACTTTCACACACATGTACCTGATGTATCATTCCAACATGTGTACTCTATCAGTAAGGCGTTTTAAATAACTTTGCTTTTATTTTATGCATACAAAGGCGATTTTCAAACAATCTTATTTTATTATTTTATTTCAGCATGCAACCGTTGCTACATTTAACAATCAAGATTGAATGGTTATAATTGCATGAGACTAGTGCGCCTTTCATTTCAATCCTTTTATTTGTGTTTGATATTTCATACATGCACTATAAGTAAAGAAGTATTATGTACATATTTATGTAGAACAATAAAAATTAGTTACATTAATTTTATTGGATTCGCTATTTTTAACGACTAACGACTAAAGATATAAGTTCAGTATTTTCCTTTATATTCCAATCTGTATGATGTTTTATTTTGCTCTTATTTTGGTATTTTATTATGTAATAAGGTGCCCTGAAACTGTCGACCATTGAATATATCGTGACATACGTGGAGGATTTGAGGGAAAGAAGACAAGTTTGGTCAGTCCGTGGTCAGCCGATCATGCACCCCAGTGATCAGGTTTTTGGGTCAACTGTATCTGATGAAAGAAGACAAGTTTCGAACAGATAGAAACTAGTTATGTCACCATTCAAGATGTTATATAGTTGGAACAAACTACTTTGTGACATGTATTCAAAATCAAAAATGGTTTGGCTCTTGAAAATATTAGTGAATGTGTGTTCCCTTTGACACTCTTTATTCATACAAGACTAGGTCAAGTGAAAGTGGGTGCTATATTTTACCCAAAGTCTTTTGCAAACAAACGAAAGGATCGAACTTTGCAAGATATGCATGGACAAAGAAGTCTCTATCACATGTTTTCCTTGTTCTCACCTTGCAGCCTGCGCAGATTTGCACAGATTTTCCGAGTTTTCGTTGCCGAAAAAGGTGGTAAGTGTGTGCTGGCCTTTGTCGTATTATAAGTTGATCACACTCTTAATGAAGTCATGGGGTGGGGGGGGGGGTCAACGGAGAGAGATGGAATACAATCTTTACATAAACAATTAGGTTATATATGAAACATCTTACGAAGGTATTATATTGCCGGACGACATTTTTCTTTGATTTTAAGGAATTTTGTTCTGTAACAAAGTGTTTTAAAGGGTCATGTTAATTTTTGTTTTAAATTTTGAAGAATTATATTCCATGTTTCAACTAGAAAGAAAAAGTATGGGAACAAAACAACCTACACGTTCCAATCTGTTGAAACGTTGCAGCATTTATAACTTTTGCGGTTTCTATTAATTTACCAGATAAATTTGTCAGAAACGCTGTTTTTCTCATGAGTATACAATTGTTGTAAACCCATTGTAATTTGAATATGTATAATTGTTAAAGTGTAATGTATAAAACTATACTATCTACAAGAACCACACACTGGCCTTTAATTTATACTTAACATAATTCTATTTTTGATTATTCTGTGGCATTTTCATGTTAAGTGAGGTAAGATAGTATTTTTCTAAAGTAAATATGACACAAGCCATCTTTAATAAAACTACAACTAGTAGAGTAGTTTACTGTTGTTACAAAATAAGCATTAATGGCTTTAAGCGACTTTCTATTACAGATGTACATGCTAGCATTTTGTCAGGACTTCTCCTCTGATGGTAAAATTTATGCATTTATTTAGTAATACAAAGAAATGGTTGTCCTTGATGATGAAATTGTTAAGTATTTAAAATCACAGGATTGACAGTTTGCCAAGCGAATCGACTGAGAAAACTGATTTGCCAACCGATGGAAGAATTGATCCCACCAACTAGCAAAAGGAAATGCACGAAAAGGACAGCGATGAGGTCACGGCAGCAATACAAATTTGCATGAACAATGTGCAAGGACTAATAGGAAAACAATATAATAAACTGGACAGTGATGAATTAAAAACATTATTCAATGGTTTGATATGCCTTTGTGCACAGAAACCTGGTCTTATAACAATTTTAATTGTAATGTAGAAAACTTAATGTTTTAAGACTTTAATTTAGAAAGTTCAAACAGAAGCAGTGGAGAGGTAATGGTTTATGTAAGAAAAACGCGTAATAAATATGTTCATTTTGTTAAGAATTCAAGGAATTGTGTTATTTGGATAAAAATTGATAAAATGTACTTAAAAATGGAAAAGATGTATTATTATGTGTCGCTTACAACATTCCATATGGTAGTAGTCGGGAGTTTATGGTTGAAACTGGAATATTTGATTTAATACTAAACATGCGAAACTTTTATCCACAAGAAAGCATTTGAATTAATTCCATAATAATTAAGTTTGTATAAGTGGTGCAGGCGGGATACTTTGTCAAAAGCTTTAGAATTTTTTTTTAATGATAATGTCGGTTTGTTTACCTGGATAACTTGACTGTGTTGTGGAGGAATGATATAAGTGGTGTTTCGCAGGGACGGGAAGGTCTAAACCCGTGTTAGAGGTCAAATACAATATTATTTTTCTCCAGATGAGACACGATAGAGCTAGCAGTGATATGTTCAAGTATTTTACAGCAAGTGCATGTGAGTGATATTGGTCTGTAATTTATAGCATTATGCGTGTGTCCTTTTTTTATAGACTGGTCATACATTTGCATCTTTCCAATCAGGTGGATTTTTCCAAGAGACAGGGACCTTTTAAAGATTAGAGTCAGGATTGGGGATATTTCTGTACTGCATTTCTTTAGTACTCTACAGGGTATGTTATCTGAACTGAGGCTTTATTTCTTTTAAAGATTCGTAATTGTTTAGTTATTCCATTTTCTGTGATATTGATGTCCGGCATCGATGGATGAGGGCCGGGACCTTTGTTATGAAAAGCTTCAGATGGGATCGGCGTGAAGGTATCTTGGAATTGTCTGTTGAGGATATTAGCTTTATTTTGTGGTTTCGATTTGATGAGACCATTTTCCCTTACAGGAGGTATGCTCTGAATGTCAGTTTTAATGGGGAACATGTTACACAATTGCTTGATGATCATATCTGTGAGACTGAGTTATCTAATACAAAGGAGGATTTGGAAAAAAAAAATTGTGTAATATTATTGAAAGTATATGCTCATTACAATCCTTTGACAATAAGAACACATTCGTACATAACCAGATAGATTTATCATGATACATTCGTCCATCCAAACTTGTCCTGTTTCACCGGAGGGGACTTATGGTTTTCGCTCTGTGCGTCTGTCTGTCTGTCTGTCTGTCATAATTTTCTGGATATTGCGATTACTTTAAAAGTTCTTAATATTTTTTTCATAATATTTCATATTTGTGTAAAATTTTAGCAATAGTGATGTGTTAAAACATACAGTAAATGGTATTATTGAATCAGTAATTCTCAGAGTAACACATAATGCACTTTCCTGTGTCATATTTTTCACTTGAGAAAATCAATTTTCAATAACATTTGTTGGATAATTTCTACTTTTAAAATATTTAAATAAACTAGATAAAGACTGATTGAATACATCATCATCAGAAATAATACGTCTTTAACGCTTTGCCTGACTGTATGGAATACCTCGCTTACAGAACTTGGGATGAGATGACGTAAAAACTAAGTACAAATGCTTATTAGTGGGTTTACACAAAATATTTGTAACCACAGTGTCTAGTTTACTTTTTGATATAGATACATCAAGGAAAGATACACACTGTTGAAATATATTAGAGGTAAATTTTATGGTGGAATAGTTATTTAAGTATTAATAAAAGTGTTTAAATCTTCTCAAGAGCCATTCCATATCATAAAAATGTCATCCGAAAATCTAAGCCAAATATATGGTTTAATAGAGATGTTGTTAAAAAAATCTTCCTCAATTTCTTTTTGTAGATCTAAATGCAAAGTTGAGCAAAATAATCCATCGCAAGTGAGAGCCTTTTTAAATGCCAAGATATGCATTAAATAAATATTATATTTTTTGCCAGAATTTAAAGAACCAATGCACAGTTATCATAACCAATATGTGTCTTGCCTAAAGTTATGAAAAGCTCAACCAGTAAAAGATAGATAAATATTTCATATTACTTCTCACGTTGATCGCTTGTGGGTAAAGTACAAAATGCAATATAGCACACGTTTGCAAAAACAAAATTTTCGTTTCTTTATTATGTCGGTTATCTGTGCATTTATATATGAAACACAATTAAAACGTCAAATGAGTTAATAAAACAATTGTTTTCCGGTGATGGAAAACCCGGGTTTGACCGGTGGGGTTGTAACGAAAGGAGGCGATTATTTCGTTTCAACCGTTGGCGATCGACCAATTTTGGTCGAAGGATGCCCCTGGCGTAAAAATTTTCCCCGCCTTAAGAGATACTTAATTTCGATATATGTATCATCGAAAAGCTAAAATAATCTCTGAAACAGCAAGGCACAGATATTTGGTTCTTGGCACGTAAAGTCGTATGGTGGTACTTATTTTGTTTAAATTAAGATCATATGGTTAAAATTGGCCCTGCCCTCGGTGGTATTTTTCTCTGAATAAATAAAGTGAACAATTGAAATATCTCTAAAAATGCAAGGCAAATACATTGGTAATTGGCATGTAACGTTGTATGGCGGTCCACTACTTCGTTGGTTAAAGCCATGCCGTTAAGGTCAAAATTCGTTCGGCTCTTTGAACTTGTTTTTGTATAAGTATATATTTAAAAAATTGTCTTAGAAACCGACAAACAAAGATGTTATTATCTTTCACTTCTTATCGTATATCGGTTTTGTTGAGCATGGATTAAAAAATTACATGCAGTTATATACAAAAATTAATTAAATTAATTCGTCTCGGAAAACACAAACCCGATAGGTTTAATAGTATTAGTTATACTCTTCAGAAATTATTCAAATCATATCCCTGAATTCAAAACGGAGGACGCCAATGACGTCACATTATTTATTCAGTCCTATACAGTTAATAACCTCAAAAATATCGTCCTCCCTGAAATTGCAGGGTCAAACATGTCCTTGTGGTCATTCACACAGTTTGTTAAAAAACATGCCCCCTGGGGTTAACAGTGACCACAGACCACGGGTAGCATGTTAAAAACAGGGTCAATAGGTTTTATATTGTCTTGAAAATTAACCGTTTTTTTTAAATGGGTTTAAAGTTATCTTTGTTCAATGATATAGCCAACTTTCTTAAAATGATTATCTGGTATAAAAAGCAGATTGCTTTGATATTTGGTAAATGACATTGGATAGTATTCCTGTGCAAAGATCGTTTCAATCATCCCTCTTGGTTCGAAACTTACAACGTCACATGTCTAGACCCTCTTGTTATAATTTTGGCGAAACATCCTACGGTGATAATGATCTGTACAGACATGTTTATGGGTGAGTGGTAATTGTTATATTTTGAAGGCCATTGCAAACTGCATATCGTTGACCGTAGTATAATTTATATTGTTGTTATGCACTTTTACTCTTCCTAAGTAACGTCATCCAGATGGATAAGCTACAGATGCAGTTACAAGACGGAGAGCTGTAGGAGGTGTAGGAAGCGTTCAGTAAAAAGACGGACAGTAGCAAGCAGAGGCAATACCAACAGGACTGCACTGCACAAATGAGAGACAAGATGTTAAACCCCTGATCCATGCTGCAAATTCAATCAAAGAAATAGTAGGCCAAGGACCCTGCAATGATTTTTAGTTTTGGAAACAGCAGCAGCAAACAAACTTCCTCACCTTACAGCGGCGCTACAAACCATCAAGTGCTGCAGTACTGAACTCTAGCGAATGCTCACTGTGTAATACAAGGAAGTTATGAGGCAGGCAGAACGAAATGGCGAAGCTGACAGCCGAAGATGACTGAAAGGAGAACAGTTCGAGTTGAGGTGAAATGACCAACATTTGTAATTCCCTATTCAGAACTCGTCAGCCATAGGACAGCTAACTGTCCAGACAACAGGTGATCATCTTGCGACTGCAAAAGACAAACTCATATCATGCACAAGATACTTCACCTTGTTCCGTATTTAAAGCGTTCTTTTGGAGATGCCGTCCAGCTTAACGCATCCTCAAGGAATGAAAGGGCCACAAACCGCTGGGGGAACACGTAGGACCGGAGCGTGTGCCTTAGAGTTGAATGACCAATTGATGGCTCTCCGTGGACCATCTGATTCATTGATGCTTGCGTAGTCCACGTGTAGCGACATTCGAGAAGAAGATGGTGCTGATTATAAGATTATAATTATATTTAAAAAAAATATATATGTATACACTCAGATGTTGTCCACGGAAAAATAATCATTTTCACTAAAGCCTTATTGTCTTATTGGTTTAAAAATCACCTCTAAAAAATGTAAATCGGCGCTTACAAAATCTCGAAACAATCGAACATGTCCATAGAAACTCGATACAAAATATAATTAATCAATTTGAAAAATGACGTCACGTCCGGTTAACATCAACAACTTTTTAATTCTTTTAAAATAAAATGAATAATTCATATTTTCAAATGTAAAATACGCATTTTTTTGAATTCAGACGGGATAAAAATACAGTAAATTCACCAAATTATACATGTATTAATTTTTAATTGGACAACTACCTGGATTATATGCGCGAATGTGATTTATATTGGACTCTATGCTGGATTATAATGAAGCGCAACCTCAAAATCACAAAATAACAAAAGAAAACAAAGAAACAGCAACGAAAGTGATTCTAACGTGAGCAAAATACATCAAGAAAGGGACCCGACCGATACCGGTGATTTGGCATCTACAGGTACTATCTTTATACACAAGGATCCCGTGCTGCATACCTCGGCGTTATCGACAATAAATCTACAGAAGCGAGAATTGAATTGGTGGTCTGTGACCTAAAGAGGCATTGTTTATTTACATTTTTCAATTTTAATATATTTAAGACCTCTTTCAAAAGATAACCCAGCAGAAGATTATAAAGAACACTGTGAAATGTTATAGAAGCTGGTTTGTACTGTCAACGTTAAAGTGATATACTGAAGAAATAATTATTGTAATACATGAACAGTATCCGGATAGTGTTTTCTTCTGACAATCGTCTGATGTCGGTCAACCAAGTGTTTCACTTCTTTATATTTATGGTTTTTGAGTTGTAAGGCAACGACAAAACGCAATCATGAACACTGTGCTGATAGCTTTTATGTTTATATTATATTCATGTCGATTCATTGTTGAATACGATTCTTATGACTTTCAAGTGCACCAGTACCTGGCTGGTTATATTTCGGACTGTGTCAACATTCTACCTGTCAACTATGGACAACATCTGTATTTTAACACATTCATCAACTGTTCCGTGTCTAACAGAAAACAATCATCGTATGCAATAGAACGATGAGACAGTTTTTATCCTATATGTTTATTGCTGTGTGGGGATGTCCATCCATGGCCCGGCCCCACTGAAAATGATTCTACCACAAGCGGCTATGAAGTGTTTAATAAACGTGGACTTCATTTTCTTCACATAAATTCAAGAAGTCTACCACCAAAATTACATGAAATTGATTCTGTAACTCGACGTTCTAAGGCTGCATGTATTTGTGTCTCTGAAACCTGGCTAGATGACTCTGTTCCAGATTCGGAAGTAAATATCAAAAACTGCTCTATTCAGCGAAGGGATCGAGATAGACATGGCGGTGGTGTTTGTATATACGTCAGGAAGGACTTATCCTATCATATTCGTTCCGATTTAAATCGCGATGATCTTGAAGCTATATGGATTGACATTTTATTACCGAAATCTAAACCTATTTGTGGTGCTTTGTATAGACCTCCTTTACAACAGAACTTTTATACCAGTCTAGAATCTTTGTGCTCTTCATGCAATGATTTTTTAGAACATGAATCTATTTTACTGGGTGATTTTAACACTGATGTGTCCATGAACAAATGTAATACTCTTTTAAAGTGTTTCAAATCATTTATTAATATGTTTCATTACAAACAACTGATTTCAAAACCAACTAGAGCTTGTTCTACCATTGAAACCATAATTGATTTGATATTGGTTTCTTATATTGACAACATTACTCAGTCAGGTGTAATTCACACTTCCTTTAGTGATCATAGTTTAATATTTTGTACTAGGAAAGTTAGTAAAATTCCTATTAGTTCTCATAACAACGTTACTTTAAGATCTTTAAAAAATTATAATACAGAAGATTTTCAGGCAAGTCTTTTAGCCATTGACTGGACTCCTGTTCTGTTATGTGATAGTGTTAATGAAGCTTGGTGTATTTTTAAACATCTATTTTTATCTGTGATAGACAACATAGCTCTTGTAAAACAGACTAGAATTAAGCAGAGAACAAAACCTTGGATAGACTCAGACATTCTCAGTGTTATGAATTAAAGAGACAAGGCCTTTTACAATTATAAAAAGGATTTAAGTGAAGATAATTATAACATATTTAAGACTCTTAGAAATAAAGTTCAGTTACTTGTTCACAATGCTAAAAAAGATTATTTTAACAATGTATTTGATCAAAATAAAAATGATTCATCATCCTTATGGAAAACTCTTAAAAATCTTGGTTTGCCTTCCAAGAAAGTTTCAGCAACATCTGGCTCCAACATGTGTTTAAACATTGATAATAATATTTGTTTTGAACAGAAACTTATTGCTGAAACATTTAATGAGTTCTATACAACTATTGCATGTAAACTTGTTGCAAAATTACCTGAAAGTGTACATAAATTTGGTGTTAATTTTGTTAATTCTTTTTATTCAAATAATGGTGTTTATGCTAATAGTTATTCTTTTTCCATTGTAACTGAGAGTAAAGTTCTTAAATATTTAACTTCACTTGGTACAAAGAAAGCTACTGGCTTAGATGGCATACCTTCGCGTTTTGTCAAAGACGGGTCCTCTGTTATTGTTAGTCCCTTAACTCACATCATTAATTTGTCCGTCATACAAGGTCAAGTCCCCGATGATCTTAAGACGGCAAGAGTTGTTCCCCTCTATAAAAAGGATGACAAATTGTCTGTAGGTAATTACCGGCGTGTGTCCATTTTCAATGTTATTTCTAAAATCCTTGAAAAGGTAGTTTATGACCAGGTTGAATCTTATTTTAAAGATAATAAATTATTGTATACATTTCAGTCAGGTTTTAGAAGTGGCTTCTCCACGGATACTTGTTTAATTAACCTAAAAGATTTTATCAGGTATGAAAATGATAAAGGTAATATTGTTGGCATGGTTATGTTAGATTTACAGAAGACGTTTGATACAGTCGACCACTCAATTCTTCTCATGAAGCTTCGAGCATCCGGTCTTAGTGATGGCGTTGTAAACTGGTTCAAATCATACTTGTCGGATAAAAACCAGCTTGTTGATGTTTCCGGTACCTTTTCTTCTAAGGCCAGTATAACCTGTGATGTACCCCAAGGCTCAATCCTTGGACCCCTTCTTTTTCTAATTTACGTGAATGATATGTCAGCTGTGGTTAAAAATAAATTGTTATTATATGCTGCTGATTCTGGAATCCTTGTTTCTGGTTAAAGTGTACTTGATGTTGAAAAGGCACTAACAGATGATATGAACTTGGTTAGCCAATGGTTGATCTACAATAAGTTGTCATTGCACTTAGGTAAAACTGAGTCAATTGTGTTTGGGTCCAAGCAAAAACTTAGGTCACAATCTAGCATTTATTCATCTTGTAATGGTACATCCATTGCTTCTACATCATCCGTTAAGTATCTTGGAATTACCCTTGACCAAAATCTTTCTTTCTGCTAAATGGCTGAGTCTCTTTTGAAAAAGGCCAATTCTAGGTTAAAATTCCTTTATCGTAAGAAAGATTTCCTTACTTTGCATACGAAGAAACTTCTTGTAATGTCACTGATTCAGTGTCATTATGATTATGCTTGTTCTGTTTGGTATAATAGTATAACTCAGTCTTTAAGAAATAAGTTACAAACCTGTCAAAATAAGTTAATTAGGTTTGTTCTTGACCTTGATTCTAGAGTTCATATTTACCAATCTCACTTTAAGTCCCTCAACTGGTTACCAGTTTACATGAGAGTAAATCAAATAATGTTATGTCATGTCTTCAAAATAAGAAATGGCCTTTTTCCAGATTTCTTGAGTGAACACTTTGTTTCCCAAGATTCTATGCATAATTACAGCACTAGGCTTAGTAAAAAGGGTGGGTATTGTTTACCCAAGGTCAAATGTCATGGTTCCAAATCCTTTTCTTTTAACAGCATTAAACTCTGGAACTCTTTACCTGAGTCACTCACAGAGGTCAACAGGTTAGAAGGCTTTAAGGTTGTCATTAAAAGTCATTTAATGAATAATATTTAATTTTTTATATATGTGTATCTTTTCACTTTTAATAAGCAGATATTAACTTCGGCTTAGGTTTTTATTTTTAATAATCATTAGTTCATACTTCATAACATACATTTTAGCAATATATTTAATTTAGATAATTCATGATACCTCATATCATCAATTTACAACTGTCAAAATATCTATGTGTTGCAATAATTGATAACATTATCAATTGATCTTAGTTTCCAGCTCCTGTCATATTTTCTGAGCACTACTGTGATAATTAGTTTGATCTCTTTTGAACGGTGATATATATTTTTTATTTCATTAAATAATTATTTTACAATGAACATAGTTATGTTTAAGGTCAACATAGTTATGTTTAAGGTCTGCCTCTTTTGTCATGCCACCAATAATAAGGACCACAATGGAAATAAGGGCTTGCTCTTTTTTGTGTTATCCTTGGTTTGGTGAGCATGTCATAGTTTATTGTACATTATATAGTTTTTAATAATTGCTTATTATGTTATTCTATGTTATGTTGTGAACTGTGTATATGCTTCCTATGCCGAAATAAATCTATCTATCTATCTATTTGTTAACCTTACACAAATATCATAACAACAAATCTTCCGACCAAGTTTTATGAATATTTACTTTACATGTGACTTCTAGAGTGTGTTACATGTTTTACAATAGCCATATAAGGAAAACTGCCACATCCCCCTGTCGACCATGTTATTCAATGAACCTGAATTAGTAGCAAACTCAGCCGATATATCATTAAACAAATGTTCTGACCAACTGTCATGAAGATGTAACTACACATGCTATTTCTATAGTGTTAACAAGGTTTTTCTTTACCTCACATGACCCAGTTTCAAACTCGGCCAAGATATAATTTTGACAAATGTTCTGACCTAGATTCATGACGATCGGAAATAAATGTGGCCTGACGCCGCACAATGTACGACGGACAAAAGACGATCACCAAAGCTCACCATGAGCACGTTGTGATCAGGTGAGCTAACAAGTGATAATTTTTTAATTAAGTATAAAGCTGTAAATTTGTAAAACAAAACTGCGGAACCACAATATCAGTTGACTTTCCTTATGTTTTAATAGTAAAATATAACTTTTCCTTCAATTAAATGCACTCAGTACCTTTAAAACAGATTAGATGTTTAATATAATTAGAAGTTCAATAAAAAAATATCTTAACTTAACATAAACTGTTGAATGTTCAAAAGCTGCAATAAATAACTGAAATAATTGCGAGTTATCAACCAATAAACTTTACTTTACAATTTGCCAAAATGCGCGGTTGTGGTTCTGAATATTCGTATGAGCCATACATTTTTTAAATTTAATTTTATGTTTTCCTGGTATAAAAATCCACATTAAGTGATGAAATTGAAATAAATATAAGAATATATGAAGGAAACATTGCGACCTTTGCATTTTCTAGGGCTTTGAAATCATAGATTTTTTTTCTGAAGAATCGTCTTAGCTTATTTGTATCTATACCAAATCCAGATCATAGATTGTTAATACACAATTGTTATTGGATTATTTTCAAACTGTTTCAATTTGACTTGGTCTTTCATTTACAATAGACACAACTGTTTTTCTTGCCTATGGCACACATTCTCAGGATCCTTCATCAATATGTTTTTGTGCTTAAATGCTGCCCTTACTTGGCACTGACGCAAGGATCTATGTCAATACAAGTTTTGAAGACCGTCCTAAAATCTGTTCCCAATACCTTTTTTGCCAGCTTTTTATGATGACAACTGAATCTGGCAGTACAAAAGGCAAGACTTCATAGATCAAAGGAACTCAAAATCATGTAATTATGAAAATAATATTTCCCATGCTAAACAAATATTCACAGGGCTGTAAATCGTCAATCTCTACTGCTATTTGTGCCTATTACTGTTTTAAACTGCGTAAGTGCAGTGCTGATCTTGTAAAATCTGAAAGAATAACAAAATTATGTTTGTAGATGCATTGTGTGATTATCTGTCAGTGACCTAATTTGGGTGACATCAGAAAACAAATATCAGAACCCCTGAACCAATACTAACAATGCAACAACAAACGATCTAACTTTAAAGAATTATTTAATTCCAATAAAAACTATGTCAAAGATAATAGTGTACTATGTAATGTCGTGAACTATTGGCATGGAAACAGATACGGCATGAATTGAGCTGAAAACATGTTCACTCTCTTTGATTTACATTTTTGCATTAGCCCTCATCCGATCGATTAAATATTTTACATAAGATACTTAAACTGATGAAAGCTTTCTAAAGACCACTTATTTTATTAGTGCACTGCATATTTAACAAATAAGTTACTTTAAACAGAACATCACCGTTTGAAGTCTAATTGCAAAGTTGTCGTTTCTTTCTCTCGCATACATCTCTGCTCAAACCGTCAACCGTAACACATTCAACGTATATTAGATTTGAAATTTACATTTAAAGGCATCAAACAATGAAAAAAAAAGTAATTTATGATTCATCGGACAAAAATCTTGTTGTTCGCATGCATCTTTTTAGACCTATTTATTTACTAATATGGAATCATTCCGCTCAATTCGCTAATGTAAACAGATCTACAAATTCAGTGACACAAGTACATTGCGTCGACGGCAAACGTGAATTAACGGGGAGAGGATGATAGTTTTGTTGTATTTATCGAATAAATAAAGGGACCTAGTTGTAATTTTGCTAGTCATATACGGAGAGAGAATTGTTTTTCATTATATTACTTTGAATTCATGGTTAGAATGTGATATCAAATCTGATTGTAATTGTAGTATGATCTAAATAATATAACCTCTACTTAAGTAGTTGAGGCTGTTGAACAGTATTTACACGGACCAGTTGGTGTCCTTTAAAAGAAAAAAATATTTCAGAATGTATACTTAATAGTTATACTTCTATGTATGATGACTGAATATGGTGAATATGATATTTTTAATAATCAAACTCCCAGCAATTGAATCTTCGGGTCTCTGGGAGCTGTATGTATTTACTCATAAAAGCTCAAAGCACTCAAGAAGAACTAGTGCAAATGAGTACAGGAATAACTATACATTAAGTAAACCTTGGAGAAGGTGGCCCAGTACAGGGCTCGACTCTATTGATGCGGTTAGTGGTGCTTAAGTGGTTATTGTGGGCTAGGATACTACTTAAAAGAACTCCGGCTAGTATACTGCTATTAACCCCGGGTACGAAAAGTACACTTAAAGGCACCCGGTCATACTCCGTATATTTTTATGTGCCCCGGGTAGTTTGTACAATACTTAAGAGTACCTGGAATACATCAAAGTACTACCTGAGCTGACAATGACCAATCAAGGGTCAACACTTCAGTTTCCGAATAACATTACCGAAATTACACAGGACGGTGGAAACATTACTGCCAACCGTGGTAGTTGCGATCCTTCGACACCTTTATTGATATGATTCATCTACGGGAACAGGAACTTCGTCCCTTCAATTTTATTATATTTTTATGTTATTACATGAACTAAAATACTTAAAATCAGAGCTTAAGATTTATTGCAGAGAAACATATGAGTGTTTTGTAAGAAAGATCCTGTGCAAATTAGCGTAAAGGAAGTTTTCACATATAATTTGTTCAAGGGTTCAAAGTCTTAACATTTTTCATTTTACTCTAACATGCACTTGTATTTCAAGATATGCTATATTTCATGCCAGAGGAAAAAGGTCTGGGTTCAAATCCTAGCCGGGGCTTTAGAGGAGATCCATTTTGAGACAAACGATGGTATTTTCCTTTAAACTTTATCCTTAACTTCAACCAAATCACCTTCAAAATGTAGTGAAAATAATCTTTATTTTTCTACTTTAATTGGAATGAAAGAAACATGTACAAGACATCGATGCTATGAATGAACACCCATTTTGATTTTTTTTAGAATTTCAAACTATCAATGCATTCAGATACATGCATTTATTCAAAGCTATACACTTGGCGGCGACATTATGTGTTTCATTATGGAAATATTTTGCAAACAAAAATATAACACAACCCAGAGTTGTTAAATGGCAAACCGACAGTAGTTCCCCTAACTATTGCCCCATTTTCAAAAGAGGCCATACAATTTGACTCTAAGTTCATTGCATAAAAGGGCTAGATTTTGGAATGTCTGAACTCTTTATGATCAACTTGAAATTTTTATTTAAAAAAGGCGTGAAAAAACCTACAATAACACATATGGCGACAACACCCGCGCTATTCCATAAAAACTTGTCTTCATATTTGATGAATACGTATTATCCAGGTCTCCAACACTTTGAAAAAAACACGTCTGACACAAGCAATGCTGACTGATTGAATCCGCCCGTTATAGATTTATTCAAATAAAAACATTTTATACGGTTTGTGTTTTTGAAAGGATTTTTGATACGTCAGCTTTGTTCTCACAGATAAGTTTTACTCAATCTAGCTTATTCTGTTCATACTTAAAGTAATCCAAGTGACTATTAAACAAGTTTTTTTTGTTTTTATTAAGATATCAACCTTTCCAAACTTCATTATTTAGAATGGTGATTTTTCTGAGATTAACCAAAACTTAATAGATCTGAACGTTGCAAATTGGTTGTTTGTTCTTTATTATAATTGTTTAATAGTGTTTATGTTGCCTTTTTCATATTAGGAGTAATTAAAAAAAAAATATATATATATATATATACATAAAACAAAAGTGTAAATCTTAAATAATTATTTATTACATGTAACAACCAAATCCATATGATAATTAATTAAGACCGATATTGGATATACATTGTCATTATTGGCGATTTTTAAAACAGTGTGCTACATTTAAATCACTTGATTAACGTAACTAAGCAATATGGTTAAAACTATGTTCAGGATTGCTTGTATACAATTATCACTCACGATATCATTCATAACAGTCGTGAAAAGATTTTGAACAGAAGAAAACTTTTTATAGAGTCGTCTATTTATTCCTGCCTGGTTGTTTATTATGATTAGTCAAGTTGACGTGTTATAAGTTGAAGAGGACGCTACACATCTTTTCACTTGTAGACGTAGTGCACATGAACCACTTTCGAATGTATTCAATAGCATTTAACTAATCTATCTATTTACTGAAGTCTTCAATTGAAAAAGCAAACAGTAGATTTTTTAAATCATTGTGTTTAAATGTATACCAACTTTTTTTTCTTTGTCTTGTCCATGTAACTTCATTTGTCTAATGCTCGCAAATAAACCTACATATAGTGTTAAATGGTTGACATTGTAATGGCCGTCGCCATTGTTGAATGTTATGTTCATATGACTTAAAATCACATGACTTCTAACGGACTGCTTGCGAGCCCGTCACAGTAGGGAATTTTATGTAACCGTCGTGCAAGAAAATGCACTTTGCGATTGTTTTTTTGCGGTGCGCTTAAAAAACGTATACGGCTTATATCCGCGGATATTGACGAAAGGGCGGGATAAAATTGATAGGAGCACAATTGATATTTATCTGCACTGTTTTTATATCATTGCATAGTGAAAAATACGTTTTGCGTGCAAAATCTAAAAACGAAAGTTTTAAAAGTTAGCATTTTACTAGACATTGCTTGTTTAGCCTAAAAGCTTGCTTATTCCCATTCGTTCATACTTAATTATGTTATTTGTTAGTAAAATTTGATAATGTCAAGAAAAACACAATTTTATTCAGTCAATCTTAACCGTTTCATATATTTTTATTTATGTAAAGCCTTTATATATTCATATTCGATCGCTTCAGTCATAAGCGGATATAAGTCATATACGGTATTTACTTCTACCACTTCGTTTGTGTAAATAAAGGCGTTATCTGTCACACAGGTGTTAAACTGTGAAGGACATTGTTGATAAATACAGTGACACTGTTATCATGTAAGTAGATCAATGTGTTTTCTATTTATAACGTTATCATATTATTGAATAACACTCAAGTACATAAACTAACATACTGGAAATCACGGTACAGTTTAAACTTGTAGGGCTTTACTCTGTTTAGCTTCCTTTTAAACTCGACGAAAATTTGAAATTCTTGTTTGGTTAAACACTAATCTGTTGTATGCTGAACGCAGTTTTTCAAAATAACGGTTGCGATGTAAGATCACGTGACACTTTATTTTGTCTCTATTTTGAATTTTGAAATTGACTTGTTCACATATTTAAATATTATCGATTTAAATTATTTTATAGCAATGAGCTATGTGTTTGTTTTATGTTTGGAAGCTTTTATAAACTTCTTAATTTTATGTATTGAGAAGCCCGAATATTTGATTTCAATTGAATACATGTATATGTATTTTTTACAATTAACGCTAAGGCTATTCAGAAGGGAATTTCTCTTGTTTAAGTTTAGTAACGGAGATTTGGTAAATCGTGGTAGATTCAAATTGTTGTTGTAAGTTTAGATGGTTTAATAGCGTGATAAATATAATCCGAATGCAAAAACGTTTAGATATGCAGATGGTGTCAATTTTGCGCGTAACGTCTTTTGTGGCGGAAAATATAATATATACATCAGTATTCAAAATGGAAATTTAAAACGGTATCCCAATGTTCAGACCAAGACAACTCTGTTTGAGTTTTAAATTACATAGTTTACATTGTAGACTTTCAACCATCTTGAAATAGTATTATGTTTTTCTTCTTTACGTGCGGTAAACAATTCACAAGAAAGCGATTACAACTACGACGAACATTTGGGTACACAATTCTTATACATCATATTTAATATTTGATCTTCAACCGAAAAGTGTGGCCTTTACCGTGAAGTTTATTACATTGATTTGCGAGCGGCACGCCGTCTCGACATAACCATAAATTGTTGCAAGCCATATTGAAATCGCTTACAAAATGATGAAGTTATTATAATAACTTATAAATACGCCCATAATGAATTCCAAAGTAAGACCTTGGTCTACTACTTAGTTCTAAACAGATGTTGTACGTATTAATCCGTCTCTTAAAAATGACCATTTATGTATTGGTATTTTTAAACGACTCAAAGACTTATGTAACTGTCCGGATAAGATCCGACGGATGGGCGCGCAAATTCGGGCACTCTCATGCATGAACCACCAATTTAAGAGATAAATTGAGCTTCCGCAAGCGGTCTCGACAAAAGTAAGAAGCCTACAGTTTTGTCAAAGAGAGCTTTTGTAAAGTATTAAAAACACGAGGTATGCTTTTAATATACTTGAGCAAATGGTACATTTATGGGTCCCAAGTTCTTTACAGAATCTAACGCTTCGAGCAAACGAAAACGAATGGGATAAAACATACGTGCAGAATACAAAAGCAAGCGATCATTTGTGTTTGTTGTGTATAATAACGAACGATAATTGAAAACTGTTTGATATAGTCATCAGGCATACATATTCCTTTAGTTTTGTAAAATGTTATGTTTTATCCCCGCCCCCCTTCGGAGAAGGAAGCATATAGCAGTCGCATTGTCCGTGTCCGTGTTGTGGTCTGTGCGTCCGTCTCGCTGTCTGGATGTCCGTTCAAAAATATATGTCTCAGCAATAACATTGCCATAAATTTATGGATGACAAAATGTTTCGCAAAAGTAAACAATCATGCGAAACAGTTTCGCTTGTAACACCCGTCTGTCTACCTCAAAAAGGTCACATTTAGATGTCAGAGGTCATCAATGGCCATAAAATACCTTAACACTCTTGTCTCCGTCATAAATGTCTAACATATTGCTGGATTTTACATGTACTTTGCACAAATGAAACCCATCATAATACGACGTGTCTCGTGTAAACCCCGTATATCTGCCTCAAGGTCTAGGTCAAGCTTTGAGATCCAAGTTTTTATTTGAAAATTCCTGTCTTAGCAATGACTCTGCCATATATTAACGGATTTCAAACTGAATATGCACACCTTCTTATCATCATAAGACTACGTTTCCCTTCATCAAATGTTAAAGTCACATTGAGAGATCTAAGGTCAAATATGAAAGGAAAGGTGGAAAAGGGGGGGGGGGCATATGTTTCTTAGTACAAATGGCTGTTCATCTGTACTTATTAACTAATATAGTTGCGTATATTACAGGCTGTCCTAAATCTAAATTTATTGGCGACACTAGTTAGCGACCAGTTAAAGCGACAACGGAAGAAGTTGGTTTACCAGCAATTTGAATTGATAAAAATTGCATTTTGATTTGGAAGAAGACGCTGCGCCCATTGTCAGACTGTTTAGTCATAATCAGTAGATGGATGATGAAAACACTGACGACGAATTAGCAGAAGACTATGCTCCTGACCCACGGGATTATTATTCTCACTTTTACCGTGAGAGTGAGCGACTTTCAACGTTCCATGACTGGCCACATTGGGCAAATGTGACTAAGGAAGAGTTGGCTAAAAATGGGTTTATGTGTTTACACGTATCAGATCGCGTACAGTGTGTTTTTTGTAGAGCGAGTTTAGCTAATTTTAAACCTGGTGATGTTGTTGCCAATGTACATAGAAAATATTGTCCCGAATGTCCGTTTGCGTTTGGTTATGAGTGTGGAAATATACCAATACCATCTGCCAGCAGAGCTCAGCAAACAACAAAAGTCAAAACGTTGAATGGAACAAACAATAGAGGAACGACTGCAGCTGGAAACTTTGCATACTCATTTCCGCAATCTTCAATTATCCTTACGAATTCAATTCCAACCAGAAATGGTAATCCTATTGCCTCACCGCAGTCACATAGTGTAACATCGTTGACTTCAATTGCGTCAAATCAACGAACAGCAGCATTTATCACAGAGCCAAAGTACAGAGACTGGACAGACGAACACACGAGGTTACGATCTTATAGGGGATGGCCTGCACAGATGAGACAAACACCGAGAGATCTGGCAGCCGCCGGATTGTTGTACATGGGTACGTGGCAAGTTATTTGTGTTTTTGCATGTATGCCATTTTTATTTTTTACAATGAAATATTTGTAAGTACATCAATGCATAACAGTGTATCCCTGAGAAAAGAATCCATGCAAGCTGTTTCAAATTCATGATTTTGTTATATATAACTTATTTATACAGGTCATGGCGATCGGTGTAAATGTTATTATTGCGGGGGAGAACTCTATGATTGGGACCCAGAGGACATTCCCTGGGTAGAGCACGCAAAGTGGTTCCCACAGTGCGGCTTTGTGCGGAAACAGATGGGCGAACAATTTGTCATAAACATCAAAAATGGTTTAGTGAGTGCAGCATTGAAATTATTAAGAATAACAACTGAATGTTTTTAAGATTATTGTGATGCCAGACCGGCAAACGGCTGATCATATATCCATTATCAGCTTGTGTGTAAACCGGATGATATCAAGTACTGAATTATTGTATTAGTCTTAAGGATTATGAATGGTTTTATCCTGGTGTATTAAGCCGCGTCATATGTTCATTTACATTAAAGTATTGTACGTATATGATTTATATCCTGGTATGATATCATGTTTTACCAAATACTTAAACACATTCATATACTTGTATACATTGGTATTTCATATTAAGTATCTCGCAATTTGATTTACTAGTATTAAGCCTCAGTTATTGATGAGTATTCTCTGTGATTTCAAAGGCTACACATGTTGAGTCTCCGAGCAACCAGGAGTTCATTAGACGTCCACACGTTTTAGCCGCACTGAACGACTATGGGTATACCCAGGAGCAGGTCATGGAGGCATTACACACATACGGTATACATACGTGCAATTATATTGATCGGCATATTAGTTAACTACACCGAAAAAGTCTGGCTTGTGATTTTTTTTCATCAGAAAACACCAAGACGTATTCTTATTGCATACATCATGTTAAAACAGGTGTCCTCAATCTAGTAACTGCGAATGATATCAGAAAATATGTCGAGGAAATGACACATAAGAGACAAGAAGCCCAAATGCAAGCAAAACTCACTGAAAACGTGGCCAATACAAACTCAAGCCTATCAAGTCGTTTGGTCAACGGGTCCGACGGTTCAGTTGCCATGACCGCACGTGGTCAGCAAGTTTCCCAGCCTAGTGACGAGGCCGGGGCCTTCAATAGTCAGTTGTTCATCGAGGATCTGGTGATGGAAGGCGTGGAGGAATCAAATACTGGCAGTATTAATTACCAGCGTTTACAAAACTTGAGGCAGAATAGCCACCCTAGTTCTTTTTCCTCAGCAAGTAATCCTTCAGGTGAGGTCTAAACGCCTTGTGTTTTAAACAAAAATATAAACAATTGGCACATCAGATAATACAAAAAGCATATAAAACGTTGTACAATCACAAAGCGACATCAACGTCATATTTTGTGATTGTTGCAAACACACGAGTTGTTATAGTAATATACGCTTTGATAATTGTTTTACTATTAAGTTTGTAAACAGTTCACTTTTGTCCTGCTGCTGTCCGTATATTTGTTAAAATAAAAACAATATCTGAATTTCTACAATCATATTTATAAAATGAGGCAAAGCTGTAGAAGTCAATTTATGTTGCTTGATGGAACATCATAACATGTGTAATCTGTATTGTAGACGTCGACGATGTTCTTACGGAAAACGAGAAACTCAAAGAACAGCGGGTGTGTAAAGTATGTATGGACAAGGAGGTTTGCGTGACCCTCCTTCCGTGTCGCCACTTGGCAACCTGTGAAGAGTGTGCTAAATCAATTCGTGATTGTCCCATATGCAGATCAGATGTTGAAAGCAAAGTTAAAGTATTCTGGGCATAATAGGTAAAGCGAAAATCAAATTGAGGCATACAATCGTAGTAATTATCTGACAGTATGCCATCTTTTCTCTGAAATAATGAGCGATACTATTTATGTTTGCAATGTTCATAATGATGATAAATATTTGAAGTTTTCCAGATTGTAAGAAACAGTATTTTTTTTTAGCTGTTGACATGTATAAATATATATTCATATGGTAAGCTTATATTAACATGTACTACTGTTTGACAAGCTTATTTGCCGATCACGATTGTGAAATTTTTCTGTTTAACATTTTGTTACCGAAACAAGTGTACAGTTAAAAAGCCACGTATAAAATGCGTCATTCTTTACAACTGCGAAATGACATAATGCATCATGAAATTCTTAACCAAGGTTTTTAACAATGTTGAAAAACCTGACCATTAAACTATGGTTTGGCGTGAGGTCGAGTGGCGTGACCAAGTGGTTTCCGGTCGATAACTTTCGTTTGCATTGACCAATCACAATTAAATTCGGCATATCGCAAGTTGGTATTGAAACCTAGCTTGGGAATGTATTTAAAGCACAGGGGGTCAAAGTCGAGATCTCTGCTACAAAAAATGGAAATGCAGTTTCCGTAGGAGATTGAGATACCGTACTGAAATTTGCGTAAATTTAGCTTGAATGAAGACCTATCCAATGATTTTTTTGGAGCCATTCAGATCAATATCGCGGTCACTCATCTGCTAGAGTTTATGGCTGTAAAAAACATGGGTGATTTGTAACCAAATAGGAAATATTTTGATGCAATGAAGCTATCCTCTAAATTAAAGTCATTTATATTACGGGGAAAAACTGGGTGTCCTAAAATAATAGAGTTATTAAAATAATTATTTGGGCTAAAACATATGGCGTCTAATTAATAAGTGCGTAATTGCGATACAAACAGAATTAGCTTGAGCTTGCACTTGTATTGAAACAATATCTTATATGTTAACAGTCTGGTTTCGTGACTTTGAAATCATAATTTTTAAAGTTATAGAAATATTACTTTCAATTCATTATTTAACACGTTTTATTGTATTTAGAGAGCAAATGTTTAATGTATGTTTTTCATCTTGCTCGTGTTTATATTTAAAATAATGGAAGTGTGTTATAAATTGTACAATTGTATTCATAACAAATACCGAAATGTGTATTGCATTTATTTGTTTGTCGTTTACTTTTATGCAATATCTATTTATGTAAATTGTATAAGCGTAAACAATCGTAGACTTATTGTTGCCGTAAATGGTATAATATTGAATTTTATAATACGCTTGTTGTTGTATGCGTTTGTTTTTGCATTAAATCTTAACACAGTGAAAAGTCAACAAAAAATACTGCCGAATGAGGGTAAATCAATCCCAAACACATGCGAATAGTTAATTCACATCAGCATCTCATAATTAACTTAAGCGCAATATTATTTAAATATCAATTAACGACGATAGCCTTTGTAACTTTTGAAATTGCCACTATTTAAAATGCAACGTTTCAAGTAAAATAACGGGCACTTTGGGTTTTGAATTAAAATCTTAAATTACAAACTTAAGACTATGCTTTCAACGAGTTTTTGTGCAGGAAGTAGTGTATTGAAATACTAGTATTTAATTCTACACTAACCGTAAGCACTAATCCCATGTTGTGGTAACGGGGATACCACTCTCAATTCATCTGTAAATATCTGCAGCACCTAAATAGTACTCGTATGCCATTTTCTGTGGTCGGTAACAAAAATATATTCGTATAAAAGTGATGTATCAAAGCACGTATATGGTATCAACAGTTATAAATATCGTCAATAATGAAACTTCAGGAACGTAACCAGGAAATTATTGTCATTATCAAATCCACTTATAACAGTACATCATCTTTAAACATTTAATGATGAACACTTGGTCATGGAAAGGCCAATGCGAAGCATTGCGGGTTTAAACCGGTTTCATGTCTAGCTGATCCCACGCGTACACCTGACTTAACATAGCCAAACGCGCGCCTGAACCTATCTCAATGTATGTACATACGCAGACAGAAAATGAAAATATGAATACCAAATCCTGACGCGTAAATTGAATATTACACACATAAATTTAGTATGCTAGTTACATAACCATCGGGGTTTTATTAAACAGATTTATAGATAGTTTCTTCGTATAATACATTTTGTTACATTATTATGTTAATGTCGATAATAAACTGCAACATTAACATGACATAAGAAAAATCACAAGGAAAAGAAATGAGCCTCTGTGGAAAAACGGGGCAAATGCATGTGCGTATAGTATCGTCTCAAATTAGCCCGAACAGGCTAATCAGGGACGACATTTTCCTCTTAAATGGAATTTTTCTTTTCAAGGAAAAGTTCTTAGCGAAAATCCAATTAAGGCGATTTGTGTCGTCGTTGATTTGCAGACTTTTCTGGGACGACACTTTACGCACATGTATTAAACCCGGTTGTCCTAGAGCGGATAAAATAACAAATTATTGACCGAAACATGTGTCAGTGTAATTTTTGTCAACATAAAATCTTACAGCACGCATGCCTATCAGGCCTAATAGTGTTACAATACAGGATTTTATTTAACATTTGTAGACAAAGTATATAAACAAATACAGTATGACATCATAGCAAAAGCGCCAATTATTCATCTGTTTTATGATACTAATAAAACATAATGCGCACAGTTGCTTAGATATGATATGCCTGTAAAGTATGTTAACATATATATCAAGAAGTGCATACCTGCGTGTTTTGTTATTGTCGTTGTTCAACCATGAGCGGAAAATGGATCACTTGTCCTATAAACTGATCTTTCAATGTTTATGTAAATACATAACACTCGTAAATGGCACGTACCTAACTGATTTAAAAGCCATATAAACGCAGACATGTTTTTAGTATAGAAAGCGTTAAATGTAATTAACTACAAACTAGTACATTTTACTTTCTTAATTAGTACGAAATAAAATGTAAATCCAAACGTCTTGTAATATAATAAAGATGCATTAATGTCTCTTTTTATCATGTGCATGCCACGACACACCAGAAACATTAAGGGGAGAAAACCTCTTTAAAATCTGGAAAAATGGTCGGGAAATTTCCCGTAACTTCTCGATTACTCGTCACGTGACTGACTTAACTTTATATAACGTAGCTCTATACACCAAGTTCATAACGCAGTGGATATACGACGAAGATATAAACTGTTTTTAATCAACTACTACTTGAACAGAAGTCAAGATTATCTTATTTGTTAAATACACGTAAGTAATTTTATTTAGTAATTCTGCTCAGTTCAATCGAAATTTTGTTAACATATAAACGTGGTTTTAAGAAACGTTATAAATACGAATCATGTATGTTGTAAGAAAGTACTTCCAAAATGAGAGAATGGGGCATACATATTGGAGCTCGAGGAAGATAATTGCTTTTGAAGCGGTCGGAATGATTAACATGACCGCAAGTAAAAATTTCCGTTGATATTCAATAAAACATGCAGTGTGTGAAAAATTGTTAAAATCATTTAGAAATATATACTTCTCAAATTAATGAATAAACCGGCTAACAAAATATGCTCTGTCATTTATTCGTTATACGAAATATAAATAAATCTCTCATTTCAGGTGCTTTTTAAAAAGTTGTTTTAGTAAGAACCATGGAGGAAACTAGTTTTAAATCAAGTAATTCTAGCGGCTTTCCAAGTGGGGACTATACCAGTAGTTTACATGACCTACCATTACTATCTGCTGGAAAATATGATGATATAGAAGAAGATTCAGCGCCAATAGTGACACTTAATACTCGCCTACAAGATTGGATGATGGGCGACGAAAGCACGGATGAAGAGCCAGAAGACTATGCCCCCGACCCACGGGAATATTATTCTCATTTCTACCGTGAGAGCGAGAGACTCACAACATTCCATGACTGGCCACATTGGGCAAATGTAACAAAGGAAGAATTGGCCAAAAATGGGTTTTTGTAACTACATGTATCTGATCGCGTGCAATGTGTGTTCTGTAGAGCTAGTTTAGGTAGCTTTAAACAAGGTGATGTTATTGCAAATGAGCACAGGAAATATTGCCCAGAATGTCCTCTTGCGTTTGGATATGAATGTGGAAATATACCCATTTCGTCGGGCACGAGAGTTTCACAGGCAACACCAGAACATGCATTGAATAGAACAAACCTTTTAAGAACGACTGCAGCTAGAAATTTTGCTAATTCTTCGCTTAGGTCAGGCCTGTTTCAAACAACTTCAACTCTAAATTTAGCTGTTACTGCTGTATTCGTCACACAATCACAAAGTGCAGCAACTCTGTCTTCAATTCATTCAAATCAAGAAGAAGCATCCGCTATCTCCGAGCCAAAGTACCGTGACTGGGCAGACGAACACATAAGGTTATTGTCATACAGGGGATGGCCTGCACAAATGAAGCAAACTCCGAGAGACTTGGCAGCTGCTGGCTTGTTGTATATGGGTAAGAAACCTTGTTAATTTAAATGAGATATTTCGCATTTAGTTTTCACAGGGATACGTGTTGTAGACAATAGAAAAGACATATGTAACACTATATATAATGAGTTGGAGAATTGTGCGAATTGAAAATAAAAATGCATTACCCTTTTTTCCGAAACAATATTGAAATTAAAAAAAAAAACACAGGCTAAATTACAATTAAATGGAATGCATGTTAGGCCTTGGTTCGCTCACTGTCCATCTAGAGTCAATTCAACTCTAATGATTTATATATACATGGCGTGACTGTGGATATAATAATTATATATTCGT
This sequence comes from Dreissena polymorpha, assembly GCF_020536995.1. NCBI lineage: Eukaryota > Metazoa > Mollusca > Bivalvia > Myida > Dreissenidae > Dreissena > Dreissena polymorpha. The sequence goes on from NC_068365.1 coordinate 59,658,355, forward strand.
GTACGTTCTAAAATTTCAACTTGTTTGATCGCCAGACTGTACCCCTGCTTATTGAAAATAATAAGACACTTCCGTATTAAGTCAAAGGGCTTACGTGCATTCATTACCTTTAGTAGGTCAAGCTGATCGGTGTAAGTGCTACTGGTGCGGAGGGGAACTTCATGGCTGGGAACCAAACGACATACCATTGATAGAGCATGAAAAATGGTTTCCACAATGCGGGTTTGTAAGGCAGCAGAAAGGCATTGAATATGTTATGAACATCAAATACGGAGAGGGGTTAACAAATAAGAAGCAGACAGGAGCTCAAGAGCAAAGAAGACCGACAATTGTTCCATCCAGCCAACCTGGTCTTTTGGTCAACCGGTCAGACTGTTCAGTTGTCATGACAGCACACGGTCAACTAGTCGCCCAGCCCAGTGATGCGACGGATGATGCCACAAGTCAGTCAAGTGCTGACGATCAAGGGCTGGGCCATGGACCAAATTCTGTCCAGCTTTATAACCAACGTTTGCAAAATCAGAGTTATACTAGTGACTCTAGTTCATTACCCTCAACCAGAGTTCTGTAAGGTGAGTCGAACTTTAGGAAACATAGTCATTTGACCCGATGATGATCCAAAATTGCCATTCACCAAACGGTTTGAACATATTAAAACACTTCTGGTTACAATATTGTTTAATAGATATGCTCTCTTATTACAAGTAGTAGTCTGTATTTCTCAATGCTTTCATCTCAAGTTGGTTCACCACATTATTTCAATGGTCCATATTTTACGAGCCCAATACTAAACGAGAAGCTGAAAGAACAGCGTGTGTGCAAGATCTACATGGACAAAGTGTTTATCATGATCATGTTGTGTTGTTACCTGACCACCTGCGAAGATTGTGTTGCTGTTGGCAACCTGCAAAGATTGTGTTGCTGTTCTAGATAGATGTCATAAATGCAGACATCGGTTTAATAAAAAAGTGAATGTCTACTGGACTTCGTAGGATCGACTTTATACTAATATATCCTATAATATCTGGACAAGTGTGAAGGCAAAACTACTACCCTATATTTTCGGGCTACATGCAATACAAAAAACTGAGGAGGAGATGCATATAAAAGGTCCCCAGTGCAATACTCATTTAAACCATATGTTAATTTTTGGTCCGAATTCTTAAGTCGTTTCATTGATTGTTTTGTTAATGCTATGGTTGTGTACATATTGTAATCACAGACTGTGGATTATACTAAGGAATATGTTTTATAGTTCTAAGAACGTATTTGTAGCTTGATTGAACGTGATTTTGATATACATTGGAGTGGGAATTACACAAATATTAAAGACACGGGATTATAAACAAGCATTTATGACACAATAAATATTTACTTAAATTGAAAAAGTTTTGTTTGTTGTTGTCTAGTATATGTTTTTCTTATATTTTTAGAGGGTTTATTATTGTGATCGTCTTATCATTGTTAGTGAATTTTGCAGTTTAATTCAGTTTGTACCAAAAAATGAGATTCCCACTTTACTCATGGTATCCGTAAATCTAGTTTTACAATTTCTCTTGCTTTCACTGTGTGATATTTGTATATTTATTTTCGTTTACATTTTTTTCCTTTTTTGAACATTGTCTTGTTGTTAATGTGTTTATTTATTTAGGCATTATTTTGATATTTTACTGAAATACTGAGATTTCATAATGGTATGCATTGTTTCGCTCTTTTTTATAGTAAATATCTTAAATAATTCATAAAGTGGTCATTTTTTATATTATATTTATTGCATTATAGAATTACACGCACAATCTTTCAACACATTTTTTATATTTTTAATTTATGTTCATCTATATCAATGCTTAATGTTTACATTATTTTTGAATAGTACAGTTACGAAGATTATTAGTTACACCGTTAGTAACTGACGGTCGATGGGATATACACCCTCACTATACACCTTCGCTCTCGTATGGTATTAAATTACTGAGGATGTATATCCCATACACCTTTATTTACTAAAGGTGTAACGATTATCTTAAATAGCGATCTTTAAATCTTGCAAATGCATACATACATTTATGGTGTATTACACCGGTAAGAAAAATATTTACAGTTATTACTCATACCTTTATGACAACAATTTTTATTAACTATGAATTTTTAATGAACTGCAATTTACCATATCATTTCAACAAATTGGGCTAAACATTTTGGTAACATATTGAATTTGAGATTTGAATACATTTTATAGAAACAAATGTGGCCACTTATAACGGCTACCTAAAAAACTTTGCAAACCCGAAACTCAAGTACCATTTTTCTTGAAGATTTGCTTTTTTGTGATAAAGCATGCGATAAAAGGTTTGTTTTGTTATTAATAATTGATTATTTTTGCTTACAACATGCGTTTTTTTTCACTATGAAATTTCGAAGCAAAGTTGGTCTTCCCATGTGAATTTTTCATTTCCTCATGGGATTTTTCTTTTTCGCATAGGATTTTTTCCAATCGGATTTTTCCCCATAATTTCAGGATGGGAAAAAAATCCCATGGGATTTTTTTGCATTTTAAAAACGTGTTTTCTTTGGGAATTAATATAAAGAAGTAAAACTCCAGCTGCTGGAGCAGTATTGCATTCTTTTTATATACAATTAGTTGGTCCTTTATTTAAGGCAAGTGACCAATCGCCAAAACAGCACAATATAAAACAACATAACCACATTTTAAAATAAAGCTTGGGTCTCCGCCTTGGAACGGTAAATACAAAGCATTAGGGGTTTAAACTGGTTTTAGAGCGCTCAACCTCACACTTGGCTTAGCAATATTCATGATAAATATAAGTGTACAATTTAACCTCATAGAATTGCAACTCAAATTAAACAATAATAAAAGGGAATTAAAACGCATTCATTTTAATTACCATTTAATTACTCAATGGTAGTAAAGAGACCAGAGCAACAGAGTTACAACTTTTTGAGGAACGATGAAATTAAACAACGAACAAGTGTCAACTACATCCCTTCTTTATAGAAAACGATTTAAGAACAGAACTTATAGTTTATTTGCGACTTAAGCATATACAGCTCATCGTCAAAAACAATAAATCAATCATAAATACATATACATACACATGCGTCAAACTAACAACAAATGTTTATGCATTTTTACACATAGATGATTATTGTGAAATGCAATATGGAAGAGAAGGCTCTTAATTGTTAAACAAAGAATATAAGAATATATTAAAGAATATAGCATATATATATAGCATATATATTTAAGAATATAGCAGCATAAAGTTAATAGTTCAGATCATCATCGCGCAAATACAGGAAGAAGCAGCAATAATGGGTGTAAAAGATCCATTTTACATAATTTGGTTGTTAATACGACTGCTAAAAATAAACAAGAAATCACACAAGAAACGCCTGTAAGAGAGAAAATATTAATTAAAGTTAACGCTATAAACAAGATTACCTAAGCATGTAGCCTAAAACAGTGAAAGCGTGTCGTATAAAGCAATATAGAAGCGATGACGTCACAAAACTCTAAGTATGTAAACCTTATTTACGGATGTTATAATCACTTTATGTGGTCAAAACATTTTATTTTTGCAAATAAAATCTTTCAAATCAGTCATCGAAATTTTAAATAAAATTTAATTTAACGTTTTAACCAATCACCGATTGCGTTTTCCCGGCTGTAGACCAGATGACCATTGACCAAAGAGTTCGGATTCAATTTCAAATAAACTCCAAAGGACGTGGAATGTAAATTTCCTTCTTTGTCTGCACACCGGAAATATATTCAAAATAGCCTAACTGGCATTGATTCTCAATTTTTACCTGGAGCTAGAATGACTGGACCAACGAACACTTATTGCCAGACACAAACGCAATGAATTATGGTTATGATTCTGTGTTGCTGAATAAAACAATACTTTAACATGTGTACATTTGCCGATGTGGGATCTCATTAAAAACAATATTTTTCTCCAATAAGTGTATATAATGCGCAACTTATCTACAATTGTTATTTTGGACATACTAGAGATATTTTTTGTAATATGTGTACCAATATAATTAATTTTATCTTCCTTAAACAAACACGTTTGACCTAGATTTCTTAAGGTCAGTATGCAACGGGAGAATGCTTATTTGAATATTGCAAATGTGTTTTAGTTTAGGACATGCAAACACTTACAACAATGGTTTATTTCACCACAAAGTAAATATAACATACATCGGGGAAAACATCTTCGACGATACACCAGACATGAGGATAAACATTAAAACTGTTATTTAATTCGTGCCTTGAATATAATGTTGTTATTCTATTTATAAAATGGCTATTTAATGAGCATACAAAAGCGGTCAGTTAAAAGCAATTACTAATCTCAATGCACTCGGTCATTTCGATAAAATCATAAAAAGAATGCCTTTTTAGCCTCATGCGATTATTGGTCTTATGGCGTTTTGGTTAGCGAAGCTCAAACCCAGCCTGTGCATTTGCGCAGTCTGATTAGGGACGATGCTGTCCGCTGTCAAATCACTAAGTTGTTATGGTCTCATAATGTATTTACTGACCTGACTGAGGGATGCTAAAACAAGGTGCGATATAGCTATGCTGGGCGCATATGGCATAAGAGCCATTTTCTCATGACGCTTGTTTAAAAAAAATCTTATTGCGTAATATTAATGGCTCATTTTAGAACAATTATTTTCGATATAAAATTGAATTAAAAATACCAAATACAGCAATACGGGTAGCTTGTTCAGGCATTCAGGAACGATTTTCAGACATGCTTACCGCGTACGGCAAAACATTATGGTTAGATAACTAAAAGAGTTTCCTTTTATCGTGACCCTATACTATTTCGGTGGTGTTTGTTTTCTCATTTTGAAAGCAAAACTGTGTTTATCGATAGTCAATAATGTCTTCCCCTGACGATTTAGTGACCGAGTAACGAAAACCCCGAAGTTATGAGAGAAGGATTTTAACGCCTAATTGTAACTGTGCCATAATGTGTGTCTATGTGTCGTTTAAACATGCAGAGAGTAGTCTGGCATTCCTTACACTGAGCAGTGTTACCTCCTTTACACTGTGAACAGACTAAGTGATGTAGACAAAGAACATGGGATTTCTCTCGAATAAGCTTATGAAATGTTCGAAAGTATTAATTTGTGTCTGCTTGCGTAATGTAAAGGTCATTTAAGGTAAAAAGCTGGGTAAAACAGCTACGCCGAAAAAGCGCTTTGATGTTCTATACCGATATTAAGGTCAGAGACTGGTTGACATCGTGTGAATTGCTAGGGTGACAAGTAATACATCAACAACAAAACCAGATCAACAGCGCTGTCCTATGACTACCGAATTCGTGAGTAAAAAGTATTGCTCGCAGATTTATTTTGATTTGTTTCATCAATTCTGTCATTGCATATTTTGAATTTGTATATGGTGTCAAAAAACAATAGTTTTGTAAAGTGAATTTCATGAATGAATGAAATCATACTCTTAGTGTGATATGAATCAATATTTTTTTATTTTTTTTTATTGATTTTAAACATACATCTCAATTACAACAATATTATACATATGAAGCAACATAGTTATACATATTGAAGTATCATATATATTTACTATTTTTGTACAAGCAAGTGATTTTGGTATATATTAACAATAACATGTTATCTGTTTAAGTATTAACTTGATTAAATGCTTGATATTATTCCCAGAAAATACATTTTTGAGACGATGCTATAGCATTTTGGTAAAGAGTGAAAGAGCGGGGGGAGAAACTTTTTTTATATAATAAGAGAGAGGTAGAGTTTAATTAAACATTAACAAAACTAATCAAAAGGCATAAGCTGTTTGTCTAATTTCTCAAATTTTCATAAAAAAGGAAAAATGAAGAGAGATAAATAAATAAGATAAAAAAAAACATCCTATGATGATGAGGATATAGGCAAGATTCTTTCAAGGTGTTATTGTGCCATTTTTTATTATGTTGATCAATTTTATCTTTTTCAAAAGCAATTTGCTGTTCTAATATAATTTTCATTCTTAGAGCATTTTTGCAGGTCTCAACATTTGGCTTTTCGGCTTTTGATTTAGTATTAAATGTGTAAGACTTCATCAGAATTATTATATAGTTTATCACTTGGTTATAATTGCCCCCTTTTTTAGTACCAAATACAATATCATTTACATTCAGATCTATGTGTAATTGTTTACTATTAAAAAATAATGTTAGCTCCAGCCATATCGGTTGTACAGAGATACATTCATACAAAACATGTATAATTGTTTCCTTACAACTTGAACAAAAGGTGCAGATACTTGAAAAGATTAAATTACATTTATACAGATATGAATTAGTTGGTAATATGTATTGCAGAATCTTGTATTGAAAATTGCGTAAATTATTATCTATGATGGCTTTAAATGGTGTTGTATAAGCATGTTTCCAGTCTATACTGTGTTCATAGGAGGACATTATTTCTTCCCATTCCTGTTCTTGTTTGGTTTTATTTTCTTCTAAGGTTTGTTGTAGATTATATAAGAATTTACACACTGTTTTTGTTTTTTGTACCTTTTCAAGTAATGTGTTATTATCGAAATTAATGAATTCCATTTCAGAAAGTTGTTGTGTGTAAGTTATTGGAAAACTTTTGATTAGTGTGTAATAATTAAGATAATCTGTTTCACGGTATTTCATAAAGTGTTTTAAAAGCTTCGAATGTATAAAAGCTTTTTTACCTAAAGTCATAAATGTGTTCTAGGAACTTAATACCCCTATTAAACCAGTTTTGTTAAAAGAAGGTATGTTGGTTACTTATTGTCGAGTTATTCCATATAATCGTTTTATTGACATGTCCTTCTGTTTCTTTTGATTTAATTTTGTTCCAGGAAGAAATTACATCTCTGAGGAACACATTTTTATGCCCCCCTTCGAAGAAGAGGGGGTATATTGCTTTGCACATGTCGGTCTGTCGGTCGGTCTGTCGGTCGGCCCGTCCACCAGGTGGTTTCCGGATGATAACTCAAGAACGCTTAGGCCTAGGATCATGAAACTTTATAGGTACATTGATCATGACTTGCAGATAACCCCTTTTGATTATGAGGTCACTAGGTCAAAGGTCAAGGTCACGGTGATCCGAAATAGTAAAATGGTTTCCGGATGATAAATCAAGAATGCTTAGGCCTTGGATCATGAAGCTTAATAGGTAGATTGATCATGACTCCCAGATGACCCCTATTGATTTTCAGGTCACTAGGTCAAAGGTCAAGGTCACAGTGATCCGAAATAGTAAAATGGTTTCCGGATGATACCTCAAGAACGCTTAGGCCTAGGATCATGAAACTTGATAGATAGATTTATCATGACTCGCAAATGACCCCTATTGATTTTCAGGTCACTAGGTCAAAGGTCAAGGTCACAGTGACCCGAAATAGTAAAATGGTTTCCGGATGATAACTCAAGAACGCTTATGCCTAGGATCATGAAACTTCGTAGGTAGATTAACCATGACTTGTAGATGACCCCTATTGATTTTCAGGTCACTAGGTCAAAGGTCAAGGTCACGGTGACTCGAAATAGTAAAATGGTTTCCGGATGATTACTCAAGAACGCTTATGCCTAGGATCATGAAACTTGATAGGTACATTGATCATGACTCGCAGATGACCCCTATTGATTTTGAGGTCACTAGGTCAAAGGTCAAGGTCACGGTGACCCGAAATAATAATATGGTTTCCGGATAATTACTGAAGAATGCTTATTCCTATGATCATGAAACTTAACAGGTAGATTGATCATGACTCGCAGATGACCCCTATTGATTTTCAGGTCACTAGGTCAAAGGTCAAGGTCACGGTGACCCGAAATAGTAAAATGGTGTCCGGATGATAACTCAAGAACGCGTATGGCTAGGATCATGAAACTTCATAGGTACATTGATCATGACTGGCAGATGACCCCTATTGATTTTCATGTCACTAGGTCAAAGGTCAAGGTCACAGTGACAAAAAACATATTCACACAATGGCTGTCACTACAACGGAGAGCCCATATGGGGGGCATGCATGTTTTACAAACAGCCCTTGTTAAAATTTGAATTAATATGTTTGTCATTAAGGGAACATTCAAATACAAGATTTCCACCATATTTATTAAGTTCATTCTGATAGAAAATTTTCAACTGCCATGTATTATTAATGTCTGTTAATCTTTTAACCCAACTGGCCTTATTTGCGTATAAAAAGGCGTTAATATCGGTGAGTTTGAGCCCTCCCTGCTCAATGGGTTTAACAAGAGTTGTTCGTTTTATTTTGTCTGGTATACTATTCCATACAAATTGGAATATAGATTTATTAATTGTTTGTATTATATCATGTTTTGGGTTTGGGAGCGCTGACAATGTGTACATAAGTTTTGGTAGAGCAAATGTTTTCACCACAGTGACTTTTCCGAGAAGTGTTAATTTTCTGTGGTGCCACTATTTTAAACAATTGTTAAAGGCTTGCAATTTCGGTTGAATGTTTTTGTCTATATTGATATTTTCATTATTTGTAAAGTACAAACCCAGTGTTTTGGCTTCTTCTGAGGTCCAAGTAAAATGTTTGTATTTGTTAAATATAATATGTGTATTTTTAAGTGAACCAACGCGCATAACGATACATTTTTGTGTATTTAGTTTGAGTCCAGATACGTCACTAAAGTCTTGAATAGTGTTTATCAGTGCTGAGAACGAAATAAGAATTCCATCTGTCAGATAGGTTGTATCATCTGCAAAAAGTGTTTGTTTTATTTCGTGTTCTTTTATTGTTATTCCTTTAATGTCTTCATTTTTTTCAATAAAGTTGGGCAATAGTACTATACTTAATATAAATAGTGTTGTTGACAGAGGGCAGCCTTGTTTTACACCTCTTTGAATAGGGATAGGTTCAGATAGATGCCCATTATTAATAATAATGGTACTTATGTCCGTGTCACGTAATTACGTATTGTTCGTTGATAACACACAGTAACCAACAAAGTTCATTTCTGATTTCTTTGCGTTTTATTTCTGCTTATTAACACAACACAACGTTTCCAAAATGTTTGTCAAATACAAGAAACATGCGAAGCCCGCAATGGGCCCATCCCGCGAAAGCCAGCAATAACGCGACTTGTATGTTCGGCCGTTTAAGTAAGACTGTCCTTCATACAACGCAGATGCCAATTTATACAATAATGGACAAATAAATTGGGTGACGGCTGTCTGGATGATTGACTTTAACATGAGTTGAATTACCTGATACGGGATGGCTTTATGTGTGATTTACATATCTTGTGCATATATATGCCAATAATTAAGCGAGACCACGTTTGTTTAACTGTCACCTGTCATTTAACATTAAAATATACACAAATTAACAGTGTTGCATGTGCTTACAATAGACATAACAAATTAGTGAACCCAGCCATGGGCCATAACTTGGTGCATTTTTTCGTCTAATTTGACGACGACATATGATGCCCATTTATGCATTTCTTCATGAAGACAGATATTATGTATTCAGTTACACCGAACAAGGAATATACATGAAATACACCAATTATGCGACATGAAATACATCAATTATGCGACACACCTCATTTTCATTAAAGAAAGATTTTATATTTTATGATTTAAAATCTTTAGAAAGATCAAATCCTGAATGACAAGTGTCTTACAATATCATGTATCAATGTTAAATGACGTTGATCGATTGTCCACGTAACACTACAGGCGTTGTTTGACTAGTGACCTCCTGTGCTGTCCATTCGAAGAAGGTATTGCCCGGGTTGAATATGTACCTGTTGCTGTCAAGTAGATGTCTTGGTTTGTTGTTTTCTGTCTATGTTGATTCATGGGTGATGTTATCTACCATTGCTGTCGTGAAGAAGCTCTATCTATCGCCAAGCTGTGTAGGCAAATCGCACGTGGTCGGTTGCACTCATCTGCGTATCAAGGTTCACATCGAGGCTGGATATGTCATCGTGGTTTCTGTTGTTTTTGTCGCTGAACCAGCCGTCATCACGTCGTTGTTTCTGTTGTTGAATCCATCGTGATATTGTCTCTGGATATGGTGTTGATGCGTACCGCGTTGCTTATCAATTGTGACGTATGTTAAAACCTTTGTGATCGCATTGTTGTTTATGTTGTTGTTGATTGTACTTTTGTTCTTGGTTCCAGCGTCTTCATTTCTCTTGGGACATTAAGATCTTCTATTGGCCATAATGCTCACGAGGTATTAACTATAGCAGTGTTCTCCTTGATGTCTTAGGCCTCGGAAGTATCATTCCAAATGCGTTATCTACGCACGTCAAACAGTTGAACGGCTGCATCTACTCTATAGTGTTTAACGTCACAAGTATTGTGTCCAGTGTTGCGTCACTTGTTGTCCTTCGAAATCTTCTGGCGTTGGTCTTCTTTTAGCGATAGAACCAGGTATTCACTTTGAGAGTAAACGCCGTGATGTTCCATTCTAATTATGTTGTTTGCTTCTTCTATTCGTTGTGGAAGGCGTTGTCTCGCGAAGTCGCTCTTCTTCGGCGTTGTCTTCAAATCTCGATATTTTTATCTGCGTCGTGGTGATACAAGTATCAGTTGTTCAAAATCATGGCAAACATTTATAAATATCCCCTTAGTTATTGTTAAATATCGTCATGACAACTTACTGTGATATCTTATTCAAAAAAATAAATTCTTTACAACGAAAAAATATTAGTCAATTCCTCGAAACATACTTCGGATAAGTACATGACAGTTTGACATCTGACAAGCCATTTACTTAATACGACTTGTGTACCGCCTTAGGCATAATCATTTTACACACGTGCAGCCAGTAAATTTTTGACAGGCGCGCGCCACTTTATTGACCTAGAGTAATGGGTAATGATAGACGTACCTGTTCATATCATGGTTTCATAAACCTCATCTTTATCACTATAGTTTTGCCGTTGGGCATAGATTTATTGACATGTTTGACCTATGCACTTGTAAAAATGCGCAAATATGACAAGGCAGACTTTTATATATATGCATTCATAATATAAGAACACGTATCGGTATACTTCAAAATTCAGGTCTTTGCTCCTAATCGAACTACTCAAATAATTCTTATGCGACATCGCATCTTCTGTCCATAGCGTAATTTGCTTCGATGGCACAGGGATAAATTCTCTTACTCATGAGGACGCTAAGGTTATCACAACCTCGGGCTCGGTATGTCCGAACGCTGATCAGTCAGCCGTGCTCATAAAATATAATTGTAACCCTTAAACAATTATATTAGAAATTTAATGCGTACATATCGTTATATTTTCACTGCGCTATACGCGTCAGATCGCATTAAATTCTTACTTAAAATTACTCAAGACCTTCAATATTACCGATATCCTACATATATTTGCATCAACACAATGACGTGTATACATATTTACATAGTATTTTTTTTTGTGTGTCTGCCCTATTCATATTCGCAATCAACATTATTTTTCTTATTTCCTATTTTCTTTCTTTTACAATTCGGAAAACTATTTTTAAATTTTCCAATAATTTTTTCTATTCGTCCTCTTTAATTTTCTTTATCATTCTAATAAACAAAACCCGCCTTATTTTCTTTATTAAAATAATAAACAAAACTGTCTTAAATAATCTAAATTCCTAAATTCTTAATTCTACCAATGTAAAATACTAGGTAAATTCTTTGAATATTTTTTATATTTGTTCCTTCTTCGAGTTTTTCTATTATATTAATAAATAAAATCATCCACAAATTTTCTTAATTAAAATAATAAACAAAACTGTTTTGAATACTCTTATTTTTCTCGTACATTTTAATTTAATGAAAATTTACAAACATTCTAACAATTTAAAATGTATTGGTATGCAAAAAAAAAACATATGTCCGAACATAATCCTATATTCTTACAATACCAAAAATATATATATAAATTCTTTAAATACTCTCTGTGTGTACACCTTTAATTTAATGATTTCCATAACTCATAAAAATAATGTAAAACTCAAATATCTCTTTTTATTCTCGATTCACCGCTATTTATAAAAATGTACCGATAAATGCAAAATTGGCATGATTTTTATATTTGCAAAATGTGTTCATACATAATTTATTATCATCATTATTATGTTTAACATCTAACTACATAACATTCTTTAAAACAATTCTTAAAAATTTCGTTGTCATGACGCCTTTTACTTTCATTTTCTACTTTATAAATTTTGAAATTCCCTCTCCAAGTTTGCCATAATTTTTTTAAACAACTGACCTGAATTCTTGTCGCGTTGTGGTTGTGATGTTTTCATTTTTTCGGCACGTGATCGCACTTGTGATCGTACTTCGGTCGTATCCTGGTCACGGCACCATAAAATGTACTGTGTCACGTAATTACGTATTGTTCGTTGATAACACACAGTAACCAACAAAGTTCATTTCTGATTTCTTTGCGTTTTATTTCTGCTTATTAACACAACACAACGTTTCCAAAATGTTTGTCAAATACAAGATACATGCGAAGCCCGCAATGGGCCCATCCCGCGAAAGCCAGCAATAACGCGACTTGTATGTTCGGCCGTTTAAGTAAGACTGTCCTTCATACAACGCAGATGCCAATTTATACAATAATGGACAAATAAATTGGGTGACGGCTGTCTGGATGATTGACTTTAACATGAGTTGAATTACCTGATACGGGATGGCTTTATGTGTGATTTACATATCTTGTGCATATATATGCCAATAATTAAGCGAGACCACGTTTGTTTAACTGTCACCTGTCATTTAACATTAAAATATACACAAATTAACAGTGTTGCATGTGCTTACAATAGACATAACAAATTAGTGAACCCAGCCATGGGCCATAACTTGGTGCATTTTTTCGTCTAATTTGACGACGACATATGATGCCCATTTATGCATTTCTTCATGAAGACAGATATTATGTATTCAGTTACACCGAACAAGGAATATACATGAAATACACCAATTATGCGACATGAAATACATCAATTATGCGACAGTCCGTGTAAAATAATTTAATCCATTGAAAGAGTTCGATATTTTAACAATATTCATTTAATATGATGGTGATTGCAAATTTTATTTTATATTAACTGGTTCTCATTATACCATTTTCATCATATTTTCTATTCTTTTAGAACGTAAAAACGGACATGCTTTTGTTATTTTGTCTAAGTTATCTCTGTAACTTAAATAGGATGACAAATAGTGCACACGCAATTCGACATGTTCATTAAGACGCACTCTATAAATTTGAACAGGTTGTTTTCATTTCAAACTTGCGATTTAAAAAGCAAAAACCTAATTTAAAACAATGAGTTGCGTCTAAAATGCAAAAGCGAACAACTTTAGAGCCGTCAGAGGTTTGATATTGACATGACTGAATAACACCGCACTTGCGTAGGTATCAATACAACTTAAAAAACGTAGGAACATGTGTCTTCAAAGGCGAACACACGTTATATGATAATGTTTACCTCGCCAACTGATGCATAAAGTAGGTCATACAAGTACGATCAACGTAAAATATTGTGTTTACTTAGTGTTTGAAGTGTTCATTTACGTAAACGATTACATAAACGATTAGATTACCCTGGGAAAAATTACACAAATAATTCGGCAAGTTTGTTGTTGTTTGGTTCACGTTCATAATGTAGTATCTTTAAAATAATAGAATATGCGATAGTTTAAGTAAAGATAATTGATTTTCGTTAAATGTAGATCAGAAACATTAATTTAAATATCTTATTACATAAAATTGAAATTAAATGAAAAGTGAACATTCTGTTTTAGATGAAGATTATGACAAATAAACACAAAACAAATTAAATGATTCACGTCGCGAACAATGAATGTTTATTCAAATAAACACTTGTTTTTTTATATGTTCGGCCTACATATGTATTAGAAACAATGGATAATTATTATGCATATCAAGCTACTGCCTTAGTAATGTGACATAAAAGTCAAATGTGTACACATCCAAGTTAACTATCAGGCCTTTTAATATGCTGTATGGCTTCTTATATGGATCGATTTGCAATAATAACGACATAAAATAAAATAATTCTGGGTTATGACATCTGGTCAACAAAAGTAAGGGTTAAGCGGACATTTATTTATTGCATGTGTTGCTCTGTTGAACCTTTGAGTAAACAAATTGTAAATAAATTGAATTGATGTTCAATAACGTTATGGTTTTATTTGCATTAAAAGAACACGCGGTTGCCAGGGGCGTAGCTAGCGTTTTTTAGCTGAAGGCCCTGATATAATACATACAAACGGGGGTCCGGGGATCCTCCCCCTGAAAATGTTTAAACAAATAATAAGATGAGAAAATATAAGACTTTGGCCTGGGTTTTTTGACATTTTACTGTTTTATCTCAATGTCAGAGAACTAAATTTTACTTTATTATCTTTATACCAGAGAACTAAATTTTAAAGCAATATGGAACAGAGAAACATTTAAAAGTGTTACACTCCACTTATTCACAAGTCAAACCACGGGAGTTCTTTCCAATAATACTGTCTGCATGTCTATAACGCTACCGTAACGTGTTGAGTGTAAAACTTACTTATAGTCGATCTATTACACTAATTGTTCTAACAAGTGCATCATTACATGAAATCAATATTTTTTTCACTTAACCGAGGCAAATGTGTTGATTATTTCATCGATCGAAACATCCATTGTTCTGTGAATGTGTAGGAGTCCTAAATCAGACAGCCTTTCACCAGACATGGTGCTTCTCATGTACGATTTGATACGTCGCATAGAACTGAAGGAAAGCTCGCACGAGGCTGAGGTAGCTGGCATTGTGAGCAGGATTGCTAGTACTCGGTGTATAGCCGGCAATGCTGCCTTTTGTGTAACATCAAGAGTATCGATAAGAGTGCATAGCTTCTGAACGTTGTTGTTCCACCGTATCTTTCAGCGCCGAACTTAACCCGCAAATGCATCACTAGTCGAGTCTATGTCGCTTTCATAACTCGTGTAGATTTGATTCATCTGTTAGTCATTTAGGTTATCCAACCGTGTTGGCAGAAGTAGCTGCGCACAGAACCTTTCCTGGTTGATGAACACCCTTTCTGTGATTTCTTCAACAAGGTGATCGACAAAGACGTTGAACAAGGCAATCCGCCAGCATGTCAACGGATCTCGTATAGCGTAGTTTGCCCTGTCCGCTGATTGGGATTTTGACGAGGTACACTTGCATCGATCTAAATTTGAATCGTTTACTATTAACGTGTGAAAATTCTTTTTTATGTCCATAGATCATAGAAAGACTCAAATACAAATGTACTTTATAAAAGTTGTCCTAAATTGTCAATCTGATTGGACAACAGTTCATCGTTAACTATCGTTAAAACAATATTTATTTCACTTTTACATGGAGCTGTTCAATAAATAAATGGCACCCTATTCAAAATAAAAATCGTATGTTTTATGCACTGAACACTTATCTAATGATTTGATAGTTTGGTATCACTATTTTTGAAAATTTCTGGTGAATTTGTTGTTTTAACTATTCTTCATTCTAAATACATCTCTGTCATATAAGTGTTTAGTATTTTGGAAACTTACATCGAATTCGGCCGCTACAATGACAGCTTTCTCGGAGAGCGCGTGAAACACCGCATCATCTTGTCGTTCAGCACGAAGAATTCTTCTTACAACTTCAGCTTCTCGCACAGCCTCTATCAAGTCCATATCGACCTAAAATCGAGAATCAAATTGTTGTCTTATGGCGGAAAAATGATATTTTCTTTTTATTTAATGCTTATCTATCAATATAGAAATTTCATAAGTCAATAAAATCCTATAAAACTAATTTCAATGAGTTTATACATTTTAAATATCCGCGGTCATAAAAATCATTCGGAATGTTTCTTAAAAATCCAACGATAATCGATTACTACTTACTGTAGTGTTGAAAGGGAGACAAATAAATTTACATGTACATCCATGTAAACTAACAGCAAGTCACGTGAAAAGAAGCAAGCTAGAATCTATGCACATAGAAAGAAGTATAGTTGATAATTGGAAGATACGTCCTTTGAACACAACCAGAATCCATTGTATGAGGATTATGTCAATATTAAATGCAGATTTCTAATACCTCACTCCCTCAGGATCAACATTTTAATGCGTTTTTCGAAGTTGAAGCATTGTTATTTTTTCATGTTTCAAAAATTGAAGACCCGGGGCTGCTGTGCCTAATAGCAGCTAGGCTCCTGGTTGTGTGTTTACATATGTGTGTTTAAGATAACGTACGGCTAAGTTTGTGCTTTGTAATTGATGCCTTCAAACCATTTTAAATCATCCAATCCACGGTTGTGATTTCAGTTTGTGTTGTGTTGTTCTTTGTTGTGTACTTTATTGCATATTTCTCTTTTCATATATTAAAGACTATCGGGTGGATAGGTGGGTGTCTCTGTTTGTGTTATTTATGGGGTTACAATACTCCACATATTAATATTTTAACAAGAAAAAATCCCCCGTCACACGTGAGTGAACCTGTGCCCTTCCGGTTCGAAGGCAGATCCTCTACCGCGACGCAATAAACGCTCGCTCATTTTGCGAGGCAGTATAAGTGCAAAGAATACCTAACCCTACTACATACTTACCCATTTGAAATTCTTCCACGCATTTCATTTGCAATTTCATCTGTTGGATTCCATACAGATAAAAAAAACGTATATTCGTGTGTTATTTATATTGGGTACAAATCTAGAAAAGACCACAGTGGGGATCGAACCTAGGCCCTCCCAGTTCAAAGGGAGATGCTTTTCCGCGTCCTTATACAAGCTAGCTCATAGAGTAAGGCAGTATTAATGCTCCTTATTCCTTACCCTACTACACATATATATATTGTATAATATGTATATAATTATATACATAACATTTTTTCGAACCGATCAAAGATTATTTTCACATACATGACAAAGCACCTGATTGAACATGTATTTTACAGACAGCTACATTATACAGGAAGCTCCTCAATTAAGGTTTGGTAAAAAGTTTTGTAATCAAATACTTGTTTCTTTAGACAAGGCGATCAAGATGGTACTGACGTTAAAAGCAAACAGACAAGACTTACAGAAACTTTGTAACCGTCAGTTACATTAAATCGTTGCCTTGTGATGAGTCACACACATCTTTACACGTGGCGTATTTCCGTAGTAATGCATGGATCTGACGGCAAGACTTGCCTTTTTGTGTGTACCATGTGTCTGCTAACACATTTTTGTAACATATTTAATCAATATCGGGAGAAATGTACAGTAAAAGATGACTCACGGAACCTTAGTCAAAACAGCATAGTATGCGACTGTTCATGCGTTGCATGTGATTAATTCTTGACGTGCTTGTCATGGTCAGCTCGGATTAAACTCTGGATCAAAGGCAGCTCGGTTTGATGCTACACTCATTGTTTTTCTTGGGTTATTAATTTGCTGGATCGACTTCAAACTGTTCGAAATTAAACAGTCAATTCCGAGATCTGGTCCGTGTCGTGATTTTTACTTCTCTAAAGCAACTACTGCATGGAACGTTGATAGCACGACTGTGAGAAGGTTACTATCGTAATTGTATTTCATTTATTATTATTAAAATTTCTGGGTACTCATGTTGAAAATAATTTCGGGTAAAAATAGTCTAGTTCCGATATTGGCCCTAAAGTACTAAAAGTGCTTGGCTTTCATAAGTCATCCTATCTGAACGTCAAACTCAAATTCGCGTGTAACAGACATGACTAATAAATTGTTAGTTTTTTTCAAAGTTTACAAATAACAGTTTTCCAAATTTTAACCAATGGTGAATCATGCTTTGTATTACGTGTACGTATAAACTTCATACAATTTTAACGTTAGAATGTATAAGGAAAGGCTAAATTTAACAGGACGTACTTGCTCATATACATTTAGAATTCAAAACAGAAAATATATCATGGTTCGTGTTAATTAGATTTTCATATCTGAATAGGTTTATTCTCATTGCATTTGTATCATCAAATGCAATATATGCTAATTAATACATGTATTTCAGAATGAAATCTTCATTGAGCTCTCTTGAGGTTCTCTTCAACACGCACTTTAAACACACAAGAGTGTGAACTTCTTCAGCGTGAGTCGATGGTGATCTCTGTATGACTAGAAAACACTACACTACACAAAAGAATCCCTTACTGGAAATACTTAAGTATTCATATCCTTTGACTTGTACGAACACACCATTATATCTGAATATTTCACCCGTGTTTTCTCTCTTCAATATAATTGGTAAGACTGTATTTACGTACGGTAACCTATTTAAATAAGATTTAAGTGAGATCCGTAAAGTACAGTACTCATCTTATATAAACGATTCAATAATATGTGTCATTTGGCATTCCCCATTTGGCTAGATGGGAATCCAGGCGTTTGACAACATTTGATACCGATGTAAAAACTCAATGGGTAATTATATTGTTGCGTGGTTTCGAAGAATATTTGGTTGTTTTTACCCATGAGTCACGTGTGAAGATGAATTTATTTGAGTGAGGCTTTATCGCACTCGAAAGTCATTCATAATTCTAGAACAATAGTAAAATGCGTAATGTTAACACTCATAGAACTCTCAAACATGAGTAAATGCTGGAGTGTACATTACACATGCAAGAAGATGCGTGGGCAATGGAAATACTAATGAGGAACAACAGTCATTCTCACATCACTGGTAAAACACGTTTTTATCAACACATTTAGTAACACAAAACGTGATTGTTTGAGTATACAATCATTGACCTTATAACACTGGTTCAGTGTTCAATGTAATTTTAGTTCAATGTCATATACATCATAGGTTATTATTGTTATAATCTTATTATTTTATTATTCGTGCATAGATTGATCACTTAAGTAACGTAGTGTTATCACTTGTAAAAATGAGCATAAAACGACTTTGAAGTACTTTGAACAGTAAAACCGACTTAAAAAGTCAATTACAATAAATTGCATTAAATAAAAGGAAGGAAGTATGAGAAACTTCTCAAAGAAACAGAGTGTGGCTTTGAACAAGAAAAGCTGTGAAAGTTTCAAATGACTAAGAGGAACATTTAAACTCGTTTAAATACCGATGCGAAACCGAAGTGAATAGCGATCGATAACACACAGCCGCTTTAATTATTTGAACATTTTCCTTAACCCTTAAATTAAAGCATACACAAATAAAGACCGACCTCCATATTTTTGTTCAGCCACTGTTAGTAAGAGCTATACACTGTTATTAAAAGCAATTGTAAATAAGGTGTTTTGCAAAAAGGTTCATACGAGTTTTAACATCAGTCATTTCTTAGTTACTTAGCTTTTGGAATATAGCTCTCTTGTATAGTAGCAACCAAAAAACGATTGACGTAGTTTTCTGACAATTTTCACCGACTAATAACTTAAATTTAAGTTAGATTTACTCAACGAGAAATAAGATTTCCAGTTAGCGCGTTTGTTTGTCCACACGTTTCTCAGCGCAGTATTCCGGTAAAGGCCTTTCAAATAGGAAATGGGTTATTCAATAATATAAATGATTTTTTTTCTTTTTCATAATAAAATTTATGATTACACTGCAGAAGAAGTATCAGGAGAGAAATTCTTATAAACTAGGCTGTTTTTTTGTATTTAAGGGAGTGATCGATTGCCTATAAAATACATGATTGCCCGTTAAAATATATACAAACAATATGTATACGCTCGCTTTTGGTTGCACGTGTATCGCATGATAACTACATTTTTTTAATCACATTTCGTCATACTTTTAGCTAGTAGATATACGAATGGTAAGAGGAATGTTTTCGTATAATTGGTGCTGAATAATTTGCAAAATGGTTACCTGGATACAAATATTGGCGACGTTTCAAAACCGATTAGTATAGAGATAATCCCGGTTTGCATATACATGTTTGTGTCGAAATGTTTTTCTTAAGAATAAACGTTTACGTTGCTTTAAACAAACCTATTCAGTTTTTACATGCATCCAATTCAAATTAAGTTTAGGCACTTTCGTATCAGCACTCAGCAGTTTCCCACGGGTAAAATTACGTTCTTAAAATATCGCAGGTGGTTTTACTTGGTTGTATTTGCTACATCTCACAGCCATACTTAATTTCCTGCTTTCTTTTTATATAAATGCATGTTTGAAACTGAAAGGGCCATTCAAATATAAGTGTATGTCTTATTGTTGTGTGTTTTTTTTATATTTTCAGTGGGTGAAATACAAGTGGTTAGCGAAGATAATATAAAACCTGTAACTATGTGCATATAACAGTATACATTAGTTAAACGGTCTGTGTTCAAAGTGTTTCAACCAAAGCATTTAATCGAAAAGAATTTAAACCTAATACAACCACCAATAACCGCATTAGTATTATGGTAATGTACTATGTTTAAATTTGTTGCATCTAACGTTCAAAAGACTGCGCACCCTTTCGTTCCGGTCTTGTTACAGAGTGTTAACAAAACTCTTAACACTATACGATATGAGGTTCATATTTTTCATTCGTGCAAAATGACAATACACATAATGACGCAACTAACCAAAAAACAAAATATGTAAATACGACACGAATATGACGTTAGTAAATACCAACAAAGGAAGTGCATTTTTACTTATATTTCCATACCCAAATTTGATTATACACAATGAATATCATATTTCCACTATCAAATTTCTGATTTTCCCCAACATTACATGCGTAGACCGAATTATGTGGTAAAATGGTTATGCATTTAAATTAACAGGACTTTCTCTAATCCTTACTAAACTGTTACTCTTGAAATAACACTTAATGATAATAGCCTCAAATCGGATATGAATATCATAACGTTTAAAGTGTTCAATTGTTGTTCTTTAAATATCAATGTATTACATATAAAGTTGTTTAATCGAAGTCAAGGAACCTGTATGAACTAGAGCTTTGTCACAGACGTGACGTGTACCCCTACATGCTGCATTGACACATAATATTTCGCATGCTGTCTTAACAAAACAAGAGATACTAATTTATGGCGATTTTTAAGAATTATTATGCCAATATCATTTATGACCTTTTAACTATCTATTTTTTTCGCATGACACGCCGTCCAATGACTGTGAACAAAATTTATGTACAGAGTCATTTTAAAATCTCAAAATAAATGACATAGTTATGACACTGACAAGATAATTTATGGCCATTTTTTTCCTTTAAACTCCAAGTGTTACCTTGACCTTGGAGATATCGACGTAATTCTTTCGCATGACACACCGTCAAATGATTGTGAACAAATGTACCGAGTAATTTTAAAATCTCACAACGAATGATATAGTTATGGCCCGGAAAGGTCATTTATGGCAATTTTTTACCTTTGAACTCAAAGTTTGACCTTGACGTTGCAGATATCGACGTAATTCTTTGGAATAAAACACCGTCCAATGATGGTGAACAAATATGCCAAATGATTTTTAAATCTCACAATGAGCTACATAGTTATTGCCCGGAAAAGCTCATTTACGGTCATGTATGACCTTTGAACTCAAAGTGCGAACTTGACTTTAGATATATCGACGTAATTCTTTCGCATGACACACCGTTTCATAATGGTGAACACATGTGCCAAATCGTTTTTAAATCTCACAATGAACGACATAGTTATGGCCTGGTCAAGCTCATTTATGGCCATTTTTGACTTTTGAACTCAAAGTGTGACCTTGACATTGTAGATATCGACGTATTTCTTTCGCATGACACACCTTACAATGATGGTGAACAAATGTGCCAAATGATTTTAAAGTCTCACAATAGATGACAAAGTTATGGCCCGGACAAGCTCATTTATGGGCATTTAGACCTTTGAACTCTAAGTGTGAAATTGACCTTGGAGTTATCAAGTTACTTCTTTCGCATGACACACCTTCTCATGATGGTAAACAAATGGACCGAGTCATTTAAAAATCTAACGATAAATGGCATAGTTATGGTCCGGTCAAACTTTCGGGTTAAAACGCACATAGTGACCACATGACCTAGTTCTTTACCCGGCATGACCCATATTCAAACTTGACCTAGACATCATCTAGATACAACTGCTTACCAAGTTTGGTGAAGATCGGATGAAATTTTCGGGACAGGCAGACCGACCGACAATGTGACTCTTAAATAGTAATAGGGGTTTACAAATAAAACAACTAAGTCAGGATTGAATGCAGTCGTTTATGGACGTGTGACGTACAATCATAGGTGAAACTAATTTATGGTAGTAATATGTAGGAGTTAGACACCGCATTATGAACGTTTCATATGCGATATTATTACTTCTACTTTTCTCACAATTAAGTTTGAGCGAGATGACGCACGCTTTATAATAGCTAAATCCTGTGTTTATGATTACATACGTTGTCTGTCCGTCTGTGCATTCCCAAGCTGGTGTTTTTAATCCTTTTTTGTCTGTCCGTCTGTGCATCCCCAAGCTTGTGTTTTTAATCCTTTTTGTCTGTCCGTCTGTGCATTCCCAAGCTTGTGTTTTTAATCCTTTTTTGTCTGTCCGTCTGTGCATCCCCAAGCTTGTGTTTTTAATCCTTTTTTGTCTGTCCGTCTGTGCATTCCCAAGCTTGTGTTTTTAATCCTTTTTTGTCTGTCCGTCTGTGCATTCCCAAGCTTGTGTTTTTAATCCTCATTAACTACTGGGTGGCCTTTGCTCAGATGTTTACAGTTGAGTGGCCGTAATGGATGATTATAAAGAAATGAATTTGATCTGCAAAGCATCTAAGCAAAATTGTTGCCCTTTTTCTGTTTTTCCACTAGAGAATATATAGTTCCAAATTGTTGTCTTTTCAACTTCTGTTAAATGGAACTTGCTCAAATGTTCACAATGGAATTATCTTAATGTGTAGATGATTGTAATGAAAGGGATTTTGGCTACAACGAGTTTAAACTGAATTATCAGGTTGGTTGTTTTTCCACAATGTAATAAATAGTCCCAAAATTGTTTGTGTTAAAATCCTTTAATGCTTGGCAGATTTTGCTCAAACATTCACATGTTATTGACCATACTATGTATATGATCATTAAAAAAATGAGTTTTGGCTGAATAATGGCCCTTTGTCTTTTTGTCCACTGAAGTGGAGATAGTGATTCGTCCCTGTAAAAACATGTGTTGCGTTGGCATCAGTGCCATGGATACATTTCTAGTTTATATACATGTAAGTTTGTTCACTTTTAACATTGAATTAATTTATTACTACAATTAATAAAAAGTTCAAACAACGATGCTTACAGAATAAATTACAATGATACTAAAATGTTCGAGGTGTTTTATGTTATGTGACACACAGGAAGGCTATTAGCACTTTCTTTGTATTTGTAATGCTTGTGATCTAAAGTTATGTCTGATATTAAAATTGAGCAGCGATATGGAAAAAGGGGCTAAATGCATGTGTGTAAAGTTTTGGTCGCAGATTGGCCTGTGCAATCAATACAGGCTAATCAGAGATGACACTTAATGTTTTTGTGGTGTTTATTTTTAAATGAAGTATTTTGTAAGCAAATAATCCACGTTAGGCAGAAAGTGTTGTCCCTGATTAGCCTGTGTGGACTGCACAGGCAAATCTTGGACGACACTTTACTCACATTCATAAAGCCCCGTTTAACCCCAAGCAAGGTGTTTAATTTGATGTGAAACACAAGAATGCTAAAAGAAATTTGTTGGTATTTTTAATGCTTGTTTATCTGAATCAGTTTCTTAAATCAAATTTAATTCTGTAAACACTAGATGGTGTCCTCCTGGCGGCAGACTACTCCCAGCTGGAGCTGCGTATGATAGCGTACCTGTCACATGACAAGAGGTTGATCAGCGTCCTCAATGAAGACGGGGATGTGTTCAAGCTGATCACGGCGCAGTGGAAGAACATCACACCTGCTGATGTCACACCTGAACAAAGGGCGCAGGCTAAACAGGTTAGGACGAGAGAGACACAGGCTGAACAGGTCAGAATGAGAAAGACACAGGCTAAACAAGTCAGAATGAAAGGGACACCGGCTAAACAGGTCAGAACAAGAGCACCACAGGCTAAACAAATCAGAACAGGAGGGACACAGGCTTAACAGGTCAGAACGGGAGGGACTCAGGCTAAACAAGTCAGAACGGTACGGACACAGGCTAAACAGGTCAGAACGGGAGGGACACAGGCTAAACAAGTCACAACGGGAGGGACATCGGCTAAACAGGTCAGAACAGGAGGGACACAGGCTAAACAGGTCAGAACAGGAGGGACACAGGCTAAACAGGTCAGAATGGGAGGGACACAGGCTAAACAACTCAGAACGGTAGGGACACAGGCTAAACAAGTCAGAATGGTAGGGACACAGGCTAAACAGGTCAGAACGGGAGGGACACAGGCTAAACAAGTCAGAACGGGAGGGACACAGGCTAAACAAAACAGAATGGGAGGGACACAGGCTAAACAGGACAGAATGGCAGGTAATTGAATTTCGTTTTTGCATGTGTCAGTGTGTCCTGCAACGTTTTCTTCCAACAACATCTTTGAACCCGTGGACAGAATTTGTTCAAAATTCCTTGAGTGGTCTTGTTAACATTGTTAAAATACTTAAGATTGGGTGATGAATTAGTTCATGGGGCTCAAAAAGGGGTTAAAAAAAAAAATATATATATCTTTCATCGGAAAATGCAAAGTTGATGGATGTTATATTTTGTATATAGCACTATCTCGAATTCTCTTACAAAGTTTGTTTAAGTTATGCCCCTACAGTATGATGAACAGTATCTCTATTGCAGGTGTGCTATGGTATGATATACAGTACCTCTAAGGCAGGTGTGCTATGTTATGATATATAGTACCTCTAGTACAGGTGTGCTATGGTATGACATATAGTACCTCTATTACACGTGTGCTATGGTATGATATATAGTACCTCTATTACAGATGTGCTATGGTATGATATATATTACCTCTATTGCAGGTGTGTTATGTTATGATATATAGTACCTCTATTACAGGTGTGCTATGGTATGATATATAGTACCTCTATTACAGATGTGCTATGGTATGATATATAATACCTCTATTACAGATGTGCTATGGTATGATATATAGTACCTCTATTACAGGTGTGCTATGGTATGATATATAGTACCTCTATTACAGGTGTGCTATGGTATGATATATAGTACCTCTATAACAGATGTGCTATGGTATGATATATAGTACCTCTATTGCAGGTGTGCTATGGTATGATATACGGTATCGGCCCTTGGAGAGCAGATGGGGGTGGAGGAGAATGATGCAGGAGTCTTCATTGAAACTTTCAAAGCTAAATACCCAGGTAAGCTACCAGGCTTGATTAGAACAACAAATTATGAGTGTTTGACTCTGTCACACTGTACATGTATTTGTGTTGCTTATATGCTATAGTTTTATTAAGCATCACAATTTTGCATACAATTTAAAATAGAAAATTTTTTACAGATCATTATTGTGAGTTAATTCATTTAACACAATCAACAATGTTAACAATTAATTCTTTTTATGCCCCCGGATCAAATGATTGGGGGAATATTGTTTTTGGCCTGTCTGTCATTCTGTCTCCAAACTTTAACCTTGGTTAAAGTTTTGCAATAATTTTTGCAATATTGAAGAAAGCAACTTGATATTTTGGCATGCATGTGTATCTCATGGAGCTGCACATTTTGAGTGGTGAAAGGTCAAGGTCATCCTTCAAGGTCAAAGGTCAAATATATGGCTTTAAAGCGGCGCAATAGGGGGCATCGTGTTTCTGACAAACACATCTCTTGTTTCTTCTAATATTTTATGCCATTCAAATGGTTTTCAAAATGAAAGTAACTTATTATCTCTTTGCATTGTCTTGATTATTAAATATGTTATTCTTATACTTGTATAAAAAAAATCATTCTTACTCTGCTGTTTAAGGGGCCTTTTCATGTTTTGGTATATCAACAAAATTAAAACAAATTGTTTCAGATTTGCAAATTTTTCTTGTAGTTATGATATTTGTGAGGAAACAGTAATACTAAACATTTTACCATGCTCTAAAATATCCATTTGTTGTTGTTGTTATATTTTGTGATACTACGAGGATTGCTTATATACAGTATAAAATACATCACTAGTTGTATGAGCACCGATGGCCGAGTGGTCCAAGCAATAGACTTTAATTCCAGGGGTCAGTGGTTTGAGCCCAGTTGAGGGTTACTTTTTTTTCTTTCTTTAATTTTATTCTTGTTTTTTACAGGAGCTTTTTAGATCCAATGTTTACATTTATCAATATCAAGCATTTAATGAAAACTTCAATACATGCCAAAATCTGTGAAAAGGTCCCTTGAATGTCAGTGAAATGTTTTAAGTTATTGTCCCCTACCGGTTTCACCGGAGGGGACTTATGGTTTGCGCTCTGTGTGTCAGTCTGTCACACTTTTCTCGATCCTGCGATAACTTTAAAAGTTCTTAATATTTTTTCATGAAATTTGAAACATGGATAGATGGCAATATGGACATTATGCACGTCATTTCATTTTGTTCCTACATAAAAAATTCTGGTTGCTATGGCAACAAATATATATCAAAAAAATTATTTCTGACAATGGTAGAGCCAGTAGGGGACATATATTGCTTGGCAATAGTCTTGTTCAATCTATAACTGGAATCCTTTAACCCTTTCTGCTTAGAAGCAAAATTAAAATGGCTATAGGCAACCAGCATACAACCAGAACAGCCTGTGAGTTATTTGCAGGCTGATCAGGTTGTATTTTATGCTGTTTGCTGCTCACTAGTATCATAAAGAATCTGTTAAGTAAGGTATTTAGGCTGTAAAAGGCTAAGAAGACAATCCATTCTACCATTTAGAAATGCGCGCCTACCTCCGTAAGACTGTAGACCAGTGTCGCAGACAGGGCTATGTTCAGACCATGACCGGGCGCAAGCGATACCAGCCGGTCATCAACAGTCCCAACCCTCATGCCCGCGCGCAGGCTGAGAGGCAGGCTGTGACCACGACAGTGCAGGGATCAGCAGCCGACCTTGTCAAGAGGGCCATGGTCAGCATAGATAAGAGTCTGGAAGAGATGTTCCCGAACACTCAGTACACCCATAGACATAAATAAGCTAGTAAGATTTTTTCTGTAAAAGTACCAGGGTATATTGCGCTGTTTGTACATCATAGCTGCATGCAATTCTGTTTGACAATCATGGCTAAATGATTTGTGTCATTTTAAACGTAGCTTGATCTTATATATCTGGTGAGTATGCTTCTGTGATTGTAAGTCAAGGCTAGTTGAACTAAAAATTAACATGTTTCTTTCCAACTGTTTACCATCTAATTGAGTATTTCATGTGGCATTTAGCTGAACACACTTTATAACTGTTTTCACAAAATGTGAATGTTCTACAATACTACAGTATATAATAGAGGGCTCTTTTTTTTCTCTTATTTGTTTTTTCCTTTTAAATAATACATTTTGTTTACTCTAAAATAATGTACTTGTATACCAGTGAATTTTCCAGAAACTTGTAGAAATTGATAAGATAATTTCCTTCCTCAAGGTGATTCTGTGATAACAAACCAGTTTATACAAATGTGTGTGAAGTGTCACCCCAGATTTGCCTGTGCAGTCTTCACAGGCTAATCAGGGACGACACTTTTCACCTGCACTGCATTTTGGTTTAGAAAAGACATCTTTTTAACACAAAAATCCATACATCGGAAAGTGTCGTCCCTGAATCAGGGTCAACAGGTTCTGATGTATGGATTTTTTCTGGGACATCTCTTTACGCATTGATGATAAATCTTGTTAACCTGTATGTTTCCGGAAAACTCTTAGAAGTGAAAGTTTCCTTCTTTATGGGATATTTCTGTAATAACACCAGTTTAAACTCATTACCCAGTGAAAGCATACTGATTCCTTCTCATTCTGCTGACAGGTAAGCACCCTTCCCGTGGCAAGGTCCCACCGGACGGAGCCTACCTGGTGTTACAGCTTCATGACGAGCTTATATACGAGGTGACAATGTTGTTCACTTATCATATTTTTTACGCATGTCTGTTAACTTTAAAATTTATTTTCATTTTCATTCATTTTTAAAAGAGTACAATTATATGTGATGTTTGTGAAATATTTATTGTAGTGCAGAGCTTTTAATGAAATTACTTTTCTGATATTGTACTGCTGATAAATTTGTTCTTTTGATAAGTTTTGTCCAATTTAATTAAATATTTATTGTAGACAAACATTTTGCACACTTTTGTATAAACTATGCTTATTCCATGTACATATTAGGTGACCTCTGCCCATGTGCAGGCCGTGGCTCAGGTGGTCAAACGTTGCATGGAGCACGCCGTGGAGCTGCCTGTGAGGATGCCGGTCAAGCTACAGACTGGGCCCAGCTGGGGGACACTGAAGGAACTTGATGTGTGAATAGGATGTTAGCTTGGGGACACTGCAGGAACTCGATTTGTGAATGGGATTGTAGCTTGGGGACACTTAAGGAACTTGATTTGTGAATGGGATTGTAGCTCGGGGACACTTAAGGAACTTGATTTGTGAATGGGATTGTAGCTGGGGGACACTGCAGGAACTCGTTGTGTGAATGGGATTGTAGCTGGGGGACACTGAAGAAACTTGATGTGTGAATATGATTGTAGCTGAGGGGACACTGCAGGAACTTGATGTGTGAATATGATTGTAGCTGTGGGACACTACTACATGTAGAACTTGGTATGTGAATGGGATTGTAGCTGGGGGACACCGCATGAACTTGGTGTGTGAATAGGATTGTAGCTGAGGGACTTTGCAGGAACTTGATGTGTGAATAGGATTGTAGTGGGGGACACTACTAGAACTTGGTGTGTGAATGGGATTGTAGCTGAGTGACTTTGCAGGAACTTGATGTGTGAATAGGATGGACGCTTTCTGGGAAAACTGTTCTTAATGCATGTTTGTAAAGTGTCGTCTCAGAGAAGACTGTGTGGACTGCACAGGCTAATCAGAGAGAAAACCTTTTGCCTTAACTGGACTTTAACAAATAAGATATTTCCTTTAAAAGAAAAATAACATCAAGCGGAAATTGCCCAATATGACTTGTGCATTATTAGGTGTTTTAAAAACTAATGTGTTGTTCTTATAATAGTTTAAATTGTTATCATGTACTATACTATACAGGGCATAAACATGTTTATGTCCATGCTTTTCCGACCATGCATCACCCTTGCATTGGGTTCCAGGCTCAGGCAGTATTTCCGCGTTACGAATGAAAAGTCCTCTTCCTCCTCCTCCTCATCCTCCACCTTCTCATCCTCCTATGCCGAGTCATCATGAGTGGCGAGTCTGCTGGTCACCTTTTCTGAAGTTTTCGCGACCTGTAAATGACGTTTAAATGTAAAAGTTACAAATCGTTTGGTATGGTTTTGTATTAGACATTGATAGAAATATGAGAAATTAAATACAAAAACCACACGAACACAATTTAACACTTACTTTCCGGAAACGGCCCTCTTGTGAAAACAAAATTGAATGTCCCAGCCTCCATTTTGTGCTCCTGTTCTATATGACGCAGCCGGTCAATCACCGACCGGTCGCACAGCCAGCAAGAGTAGTAATTCCTCGGCTTTGTCTTCTTCACTTTCTGCCCGGTCTAAGAACGTGCCTCTGACATCAACGGCTTCATGGGGTCTGCCATCAGCGCTTGCACCCAGCGAACGTGGTCTGTTACCCGGAGGTACACAGTCGTCTTGCCCTTTACCACGCAAATGGGGCATTGCCTTGGGATAAGCTTTGCGTTTGGTGTCTGAAATATTAGTTTGAAATGTGTACGAAGCAGGTGGCTATCAATATATATGATTTATTAAGAGATGATGAGATAACGGACCCAGTTAATTGATTGAAATAATGATTATGTGATTGAAGCAGTTATGCTAGGGTAAAATACCACGGAATGTGTATAGATATTGTTAACTTTTTTTTAATGGTGTTAAAAATGAATATTTTATTGCAATATTTGCACGTGCTTTGTTTTATTTTACAAAGTAATCACTATTAACCTTAAGTTTATTCTCATGAAAAAAACATACCATTAAATAGCAATACTGATTACTTTATCTATTTGAGTGACATTAAGAGTGACCATGTACATGTATATATCAATCTATACTGTCTAACTCCCCTTGCAGATATTATTGACAGGTAAATATAATATTATATACCGTCTTATAACGATTCAAGACTTGACCAAAATAAGGCCCCATTCCCTCAACAAAAAAGTATTAATTTTTCCCCAGATAAAAATTCACCCGACACTCAAGCAAATTAATTGCCCTAGACCCAGAATTGTCAAGTTTAAAATGTTTAAAACTAAATAGAATTGTTATGTATTTAATTTGGCGGTAATAAAGACTAATCAAGTGATTAAAAAAACATATTATATTGTTTCTCATGTTCGGTTTAAAGTCCAAATTTTTTTTAAAATGATGCCCTATTTCCCCCGCCTCAGGGTACAGGTATCATAAGGCATTCTGAATCAACATTTTCATCAAAAACAATGATTCTTCATTCTTTACAGGCTGGGTGATTAAATTTTTAGAAACAACAATAACCTTTCAAATCGCATACCAAACGTTAAGACTTTTTAAATGAAAATGTGGATTCAGAATGCCTAATGATTCGGAATACCTTGACAAACTGTACCGTTACCCCAAACCCTGAGGTAGCCGTGGCGTAAAGGATATGGTGTCCGCCTAGCAACCAGGAGGTCAAGGGTTCGATCCCCACTGTGGAAGCGTTCTTTAGATCTTCCCTATAGACACTAAGTACTGGTTCTAGGCACCGGAAACAAAATTTACAGCTTTTTCAAATAAGTCCTATGCAATCAAACTAAAATATACAGGTTTGAACTAAACCAGAGGGAGATCTCTGCATGATGCATGTTAGTCTTATTTATAAGACGCGCGAGATACTTTACCCATATAAAAAGTAGCTTAATATTTAAGAGCGTCAAAAATTTGGACTAGATGCATGTATGCAATATCCCAGTGTGACCCAAATTCGACGGCTGTAAAGAACCGAATGTAATGGACCGAAATTCGACGATGTAACGGTTACATGAAGCAATATTTAGCAAATAATGAAAGAAATAATGAAATGTTTAATAGCAGAAAATAATAATTTTAAACTCGGCTGTATTACTTTGAAATGATTCCAAGACAATAATCATCCATTTAATCAATATAAATAGAACATCGTCGAATTTAGGTGTCGTCGAATTCATACTTTCACTGAATCGAAGGGTTAACAGAACCCAAGGCGAACATGATGTAGGGCGAACACAAGGCTACGGGTCGAAACCCATTAATAAAAATATATGCAATGACAACATAAGTATGGGGTCAATATACAATGGATACCGTCTAATTATTTGGACACAAACCACAGTTTACCAACCACTCAAAATGGCGGCGACATCTACTTTCACTTTAACCATTTACTGCGCCCGCCACTGAGCATGCGCATACTTGGTTTTACATGCTATTTTTAGTTGGGCGACGGTGGACCATCGTCCATATGATAGACAGACAGACAGTTTATTTTGACTTATACAATGTACATCGTCAACAACACATTATGAAAACAGTACAATGTCAATTGTGATAGGTACAAACTTTTACACGTATTTACAAATGATCTTCTTAGCTAACAAAGTAAATTAAATATAAAAACAACAAAGACAGAAAAAAGAAAAAAGAACAAAGAAAAGAGGATGAACATCTAAAGCATTATTGCGTTAATAATAGATGTTCGAACTTTAAGTGATTCTTTAACAAAGAGACATACTTTTATAAGTTCTATTTTATTATTCGATTGCAGTAAACTTAATAACGGTCGAATTGAATCACATTTAGTGACGCTGATTTCATATGATAGCCATACGGACGATGGTCCACCGTCGCCCAACTAAAAATAGCATGTAAAACCAAGTATGCGCATGCTCAGTGGCGGGCGCAGTAAATGGTTAAAGTGAAAGTAGATGTCGCCGCCATTTTGAGTGGTTGGTAAACTGTGGTTTGTGTCCAAATAATTAGACGGTATCTTTTGTATATTGACCCCATACTTATGTTGTCATTGCATATATTTTTATTAATGGGTTTCGACCCGTAGCCTTGTGTTCGCACTACATCATGTTCGCCTTGGGTTCTGTTAACCCTTCGATTCAGTGAAAGTAATAAACGGAGAAAAAAAACATTTTTTTAAATTGTATTATTCATAACAGTAACACAATTGTATTGGTTTTGTGTTGTACATATTTGATATCTGATACGCAAACATATTCTTGAAGTGAAATATTTTGCCAACAATAGTTTTCCCCATAGTAAATACTGGAAACCATACATTATCCTACCGCACCCCAAATTCGACGATGTTCTATTTATATTGATTAAATGGATGATTATTGTCTTTGAATCATTTCAAAGTAATACAGCCGAGTTTAAAATTATTATTTTCTGCTATTAAACATTTCATTATTTCTTTCATTATTTGCTAAATATTGCTTCATGTAACCGTTACATCGTCGAATTTCGGTCCATTACATTCGATTCTTTACACCCTTCGAATTTGGGTCACACTGGGATATTGCATACATGCATCTAGTCCAAATTTTTGACGCTCTTAAATATTAAGCTACTTTTTATATGGGTAAAGTATCTCGCGCGTCTTATAAATAAGACTAACATGCATCATGCAGAGATCTCCCTCTGGTTTAGTTCAAACCTGTATATTTTAGTTTGATTGCATAGGACTTATTTGAAAAAGCTGTAAATTTTGTTTCCGGTGCCTAGAACCAGTACTTAGTGTCTATAGGGAAGATCTAAAGAACGCTTTCACAGTGGGGATCGAACCCGTGACCTCCTGGTTGCTAGGCGGACACCATATCCTTTACGCCACAGCTACCTCAGGGTTTGGGGTAACGGTACAGTTTGTCAAGGTATTCCGAATCATTAGGCATTCTGAATCCACATTTTCATTTAAAAAGTCTTAACGTTTGGTATGCGATTTGAAAGGTTATTGTTGTTTCTAAAAATTTAATCCCCCAGCCTGTAAAGAATTAAGAATCATTGTTTTTGATGAAAATGTTGATTCAGAATGCCTAATGATACCTGTACCCTGAGGCGGGGGAAATAGGGCATCATTAAAAAAAAATTTGGACTTTAAACCAAACATGAGAAACAATATAATATGTTTTTTTAATCACCGCCAAATTAAAAACATAACAATTCTATTTAGTTTTAAACATTTTAAACTTGACAATTCTGGGTCTAGGGCAATTAATTTGCTTGAGTGTCGGGTGAATTTTTATCTGGGGAAAAATTAATACTTTTTTGTTGAGGGAATGGGGCCTTATTTTGGCCAAGTCTTGAATCGTTATAAGACGGTATATAATATTATATTTACCTGTCAATAATATCTGCAAGGGCGGTTAGACAGTATAGATTGATATATACATGTACATGGTCACTCTTAATGTCACTCAAATAGATAAAGTAATCAGTATTGCTATTTAATGGTATGTTTTTTTCATGAGAATAAACTTAAGGTTAATAGTGATTACTTTGTAAAATAAAACAAAGC
This sequence comes from Dreissena polymorpha, assembly GCF_020536995.1. Lineage (NCBI taxonomy): Eukaryota > Metazoa > Mollusca > Bivalvia > Myida > Dreissenidae > Dreissena > Dreissena polymorpha. The sequence goes on from NC_068365.1 coordinate 59,692,073, forward strand.
ATGTGCAAATATTGCAATAAAATATTCATTTTTAACACCATTAAAAAAAAGTTAACAATATCTATACACATTCCTTGGTATTTTACCCTAGCATAACAGCTTCAATCACATAATCATTATTTCAATCAATTAACTGGGTCCGTTATCTCATCATCTCTTAATGAATCATATATATTGATAGCCACCTGCTTCGTACACATTTCAAACTAATATTTCAGACACCAAACGCAAAGCCTATCCCAAGGCAATGCCCCATTTGCGTGGTAAAAGGCAACACGACTGTGTACCTCCGGGTAACAGACCACGTTCGCTGGGTGCAAGCGCTGACGGCAGACCCCATGAAGCCGTTGATGTCAGAGGCACGTGCTAAGACCGGTCGGAAAGTGAAGAAGACAAAGCCGAGGAATTACTACTCTTGCTGGCTGTGCGACCGGTCGGTGATTGACCGGCTGCGTCATCTAGAACAGGAGCACAAAATGGAGGCTGGGACATTCAATTTTGTTTACACAAGAGGGCCGTTTCCGGAAAGTAAGTGTTAAATTGTGTTCGTGTGGTTTTTGTATTTAATTTCTCATATTTCTATCAATGTCTAATACAAAACCATACCAAACGATTTGTAACTTTTACATTTAAACGTCATTTACAGGACGCGAAAACTTCAGGAAAGGTGACCAGCAGACTCGCCACTCATGATGACTCGGCATAGGAGGATGAGAAGGTGGAGGATGAGGAGGAGGAGGAAGAGGACTTTTCATTCCTAATGCCGAAATACTGCCTGAGCCTGGAACCCAATGCAAGGGTGATGCATGGTCGGAGAAGCTGCAAGTAACAATATGGATTGCTTATATAGTGTAAAGTTTTGAGTCCGTTTTCGGGGTAGAACCAGTACTTGGTGCATTAAGCCCTGTTTTCCCAGATTTTTTTTTAATTATATACATTTCAATTGATAGTCATTATTATTGTTACATGTATATATATTAAAAACCGTGAGGAAATATATAGTACATTAAAATTTAAGATAAATATTATTTATTTATAATACTTTGGAATTACTGGTTGTTAGTTAAATTATATGCGATTTCACCATCTAGCATAGAATATCATCCAATAATACTTGTTGCAGTTTCAATCGTTGACTCATATGTAGACTACATGTTCCTGCGGAGCAGGCCAGGTGGGTTGGCAAACGAGTCGAAAACACAAGAGGTCAACATGAAGATCAACCGGTTCCTGGCCCTGTCTGGCTACTTGGAAGGAGTGGTGTTGAGTGACATGCTGTTGTGGATGGGCCATATGGAGGTCCACGACAGTTCCTCAACACCACTCACCAGCTGAAGACGGTGCGGAATGCACTAACGGCAATCAAGAACTTCCTGAAGTGGTGCGAGGGAATGGTCTAGCGGACGCCCGCACATTGAACAATGTAAGCGTAAACTTAGGATTTGATTTATGTAAATTATTCATTCTTCTTGGACATCTACTTATTAATGTTTTGGCGTTGGCGTCTTTCTGTCTGTTCTTCCGTCCATCTTTCCGTCCGTCCAGCACTTTTGTGTCGAGAGCCATATCTTGAAAGTGCTTTGGCCGATTTCATTGAAACTTGGTATGAGTATATATATGGATAAGAGGACGATGCACGCCAAATGGCATTGTACACAGTCTGTTAATTACGGGGTTTTGGCCCTTTGTATCTTGAAAAAATGCTTTTTTGAGTGTCAAATATAACACTTTTGTGTCCAGAAGCATATTGGCGGGGGATATCAATTTAACAAATTTGCTTGTTTAGCTTTATTTTTTTTTCGGCCGATCTCCTTCTCACAGGCTTCCTGACCTCAACCTGCCTGGATAAGAGCCGTCGCGAGGTTGTTCGGAGGGTAGAGGAGAGTGCGGCCATCCTGACGGACGCAAACCTGGAGCGCCACTTCACTGAGAGTGAGCATGTAGTGAAAACGATCAAGGTGATCCAGGAGCCCCCAGCTGGCACACCTGAAAGATATTCGGGGAATAATCATTTAACTGATAGCGCTCTATAACGCCTCCTGAACTGGCAAGTATACAAACCTGAGGGTATGTAATATAAATAAGCCTAGTATTGATTCGAAAAGATAACCCTACATTACTTTTCAGACCAGAGTTGTTTTTCAGTAGCAATTGCATAGAATTGAATGAAACTTGAAGTTAATAGGCATTAAAATTGGGTTTATTTAAGTATACAACAAAGCTGTTCGCCTGTTAATTGACCGACTTGTCTTATGTATAATATTTTTACCAGATTGTTACCTTGAAGACAGATAAACTATAATGCAAAAGTTCATTTTGACATTCCAAATTGGGGAAAGGCCTTGAAGCCATTGTAAAATTAAACTGTTATGGCCCCTTAATTGATTGAAAATGTCAAATTTCTGTCTGCATATGTTGGTGTATGAATTTAGTGAAATTCAAATTAGATCAAATTTGTTATCATTTTTCAGTGGTTCTTGCATAAGAGTCATCAGGATGATTTAGTCATTTCAGAGATGTACCCTTTATAGCTCAACTTGAGTTATTGTTGCTGGTCTTTGTCTGTTTTGCGATGTGTGTCTATATGTCAACATTTTTACTTAAACAATATCTCCTACTAAACCTTTGGACAAAGCTTGATGAAACTGGCAGGAATATTCCTGGCATGAAGCTCCTTCAATGTTGCTCCAAGAATTGTTTTCCATGAAATCCTTGTTGCCCTGGCAACCAAAAGGAAAAACTTAAAAAATCTACTCTGAAACTGCAAGGCCTTGGGCTGAGATATTTAGCATGAAACATTGTGTGGTGGACCTTTACCTGTGGGCAAGTCGATTTTTTGTCGAGCCCACTTATGGAGAGCTCGACATATTTGTCACAGTTGGCGGTTTGGTGTATGTGGATCAGTCCGTCAGTATGAAAGTCCGGGTTAGGCTTGTCTGGAGCGTAAGTCTGTTATTGATTGGAGGAATTTCAAATAACTTACAATAAATGTTCACAATCATGACACGGCCGGTCACTGCTCAAGAAAACGTCAATATCTCAAAGGTCAAGGTCACACTTTGAGTTCAAATGTCAAAAATGGCCATAAATGACCTTGTCTGGGCCATTATTATGTCATTCATTGTCAGAATTAAATTCAATTTAAAATCATGTGTCACCATAATTTGACGGTGTTGCATGGGAAGGAATAATGTCGAAATCTCGAAGGTCAAGGTCACACTTTTAGTTCAAAAGTAAAAAATGGCCATAAATGAGCTTGTCCGGGCCATAACTGTGTCATTCATTGTAAGATTTTAAAATCATTAAGCACATTTGTTCACCATCACTCGACGGTGTGTCATAAGAATGAATTACGTCAAAATCTCCAAACTCAAGATTACACTTAAGAGTTCAAAGGTTAATTGGTGGGACTTGTACCATGATTGTTCAAACTATGTTCCTGGGGTCAAAATTGCCCCACTGGGGAGGGAAATGTAATTTCCTTATTAGTATATTAAAAAACCTCAAAAACAAAAATTTTCTCATAAATCACAAGGCCTAGAGCAAAGATATTTGGCATGAAAGTTCATCTTGTGGACCTTCACCAAGATTGTTCAAGTATCATTGGATCATATTTGCCCCACCCTCTGATCAAATTTGTTTTCCTTCTATAATATATATATAATGAACACTTAAAAATATTCTTCTCAAAAACTGCAGTGCGAACATACATATTTTGCATAAAACATCATCTGGTGAACTTCTATACAGATTTTTAAAATTATCAGCTGGGGGTACCAATGATAAATTCATTGAATTTACCTGCTAAGATTCATTTGCTTTGTGGAAATGCAATAACTTGCAATGTTTTTAAAGTGATTGAATGGTTCAACATTAACTTAAAATTAAAAAGAAAAAAACTATTTCATACATCATATTATACTTATAAAAAGCCATAATTGTAATGCTTTCATGGAAAAAAATGAATGTTTGCTTAATTTTCAAAAATATTAATAAATCTTTAATGTTGAGGATTCTTCATAAAGGTTTTACGTGTGCACAGAATGTTATGGTAATCTCCAAAGCATTCCCATTACAAAATACATCCGATGTCTATGGATAAGTTATTTTTATGCCCCCTTTCGAAGAAAAGGGGGTATATAGTTTTCGCACTGTCTGTCAGTCTGTCACACTTTTCGTGTCCGCTTTCTAATTCAAATAATTTTCATTCGATCTTTACCAAACTTGGTCAGAAGTTGTGTCTAGACAATATCTAGGTCAAGTTCGAATTTGGGTCATGCCGGGTCAAAAACTAGGTCACGGGGTCACTTAGTGCATTTCAAGGATTTAGCATGGTGTCTGCTCTCTAATTGAAGTAGTTTGCATCAACATTCATGCGCCTGTCAAGTATCGGGCATTCAGCGTGAGAGTCGCGCATTTACGCAGCAAAACACCCTCTCACACAGCCAAATCTTATGCTCTCCTTTTTTTATACGCCCGTTTTTAAAAACGGGACGTATTATAGTTTCACCCTTGGCGGACGGCGTCCACAGCAGTGTCCGCTCTCTAATTTAAATAGTTTTCATCCGATCTTCACCAAACTTGGTCAGAAGTTGTGTCTAGACAATATCTATGTCAAGTTAAAATATGGGTCATGCCGGGTCAAAAACTAGGTCACGAGGTCACTTAGTGCATTTCAAGGATTTAGCATGGTGTCTGCTTTCTAATTGAAGTAGATTTCACCCGATCTTCACCAAATTTGGTCAGAAGTTGTGTCTAGATGATATGTAGGTCAAGTTGGAATATGGGTCATGCAGGGTCAAAAACGAGGTCACAAGGTCACATATTGCATTTCAAGTATTTAGCATGGTGTCCGCTCTCTTATTGAAGTAGTTTTCATATGATCTTCACCAAATTTAGTCAGATGTTATACTAAATGATATCTAGGTCAAGTTTAAATATGGGTCATGCTGGGTCAATAACTAGGTCTCGAGGTCACTTAGTGCATTTCAAGCATTGAGCATGGTGTCCAAAACCTTCGAAAGGGCATATCTTGTGACAGTTTGGCACTCTTGTTTAAAACTGACGATGCATGAAACTATTTTCACTCATATTTTTTATGTAATTTAAATGCCAAAATTTAGAAAATGCATATGAATGTGAAACGAAACTGTAAGTAAGTAAATAGTGTTACAGTTACTGTACAAACAACCCATTTTTCAAAAGAAGCATTTTTTTTTGTAAACTGTACTGATGGTTTTGCTAGTTATGCCATAGGTTGTTGATAACTCGCGTTTGTTCAGCTAATTTCATTATTTCTTTTATAGCCATTAATGTGTTATCATGGTCATTGACGTGAACAAAAGCAAACTGTTATTTTTACAGCATCCAGTAAAAATACCCATATTGTAAATCACACGGGTACTACTGCTCTAATGTTTGATCAAGAATGCATCTTATGGATAATCAAACTAGTGGTTTCACTCAATTGATTTTTGCATATATAGGTAGGTGTACCTAGAGATTGAGCTGGAGACAGTGAAGGTGCTGACCTCTGTGTGGAACACTTAGAAGCTGGCAAGTTTTCATATTGAAGGGTATGGTTCCCAACCGCCCATCACACACAGAATGAAGCTTGTCGTCTTCCGCAGTAAAAACTGGTTAGTGCTCCACAATGCGATACCTGGTTCATATGTTTGTTGCTTGAGTATTAATTATTATTATCAAGATTATCTTGTTTTATATTTCTTGATTATTTGCTATTATATCCCCAGAAACATAGTATAGTGGGGTATATAGGAGTGACCTTGTCTGTCTGTCGATGGCTCTGTATTAAGTGTCCCCTCTCTAATTCAAGGTGTTTATTGGATCTTCACCAAACTTGGTCATAAGTTGTATGTAGATGATGTCTAGGTCAAGTTTGAATATAGGTCATGCCGGGTCAAAAACTAGGTCACGGGGTCACTTAGTGCGTTTAAAACATTCATCATGCTGTCCGCTCTGTAATTTAAGTAGTTTTCATCCAATCTTCACCAAACTTGGTTAGAATTTTATCTAGATGATCTCTAGGCCAAGTTTTAACATGGGCAATGCCGGACTAAAAACTAGGTCACAGGGTCACTTTGTGCGTTTTTTAGCATTCAGTATGGTATCTGCTCTCTAATTCAAGTAGTTTTCATCCGATCTTCTCCAAACTTGGTCAGAAGTTTAATCTAGATGATCTCTAGGCCAACTTCAAACGTGGGCCATGCCGGGCCGAAAAATTAGGTCACATTGATTTTGACTTTAGGTCCTATAACACTGGCTTGCGACACCTGTCGACAGGCTTTCAACACAAATTTTTGGAATAAATAGTGACTGAATATCTATCTAAGTTTGGTTGTGAGTTTATCTGGGCCATAACTATGTCATTCATTGTGAGATTAAACAAAAAAAATGCACATTTGTTTACCATCATTGAACGGTGTGTCATGCCAAAGAATTGTCGATATCTCTGAGGTCAAGGTCACAATTGCATAATAACTCTTAAAATCGCCAAACATGTAAATATGTTTTTCTTATCTTGTGAAGACAGCATGCAAAATATTCTGTGTCAATGCGGTATGTGGGGTTATTCCTGGTATATTGGAGTCTGTATGTTGGTTGGTCTGTTGTGGATTTGTCTATCCATTCAAACTTGTAAATATGTGATCAGCATGAAAAGAAGATTTTCAAAACACAATTTTTATTTGCATTGATTTCACATCCAAGAGTAATGGTCTTGATTCCTTGATCCTCGCTCATTAACATTCACAAGGACAGCAGGGGTATTTTATTATTGTTGATGACCAAGTTTGTATTATATTTGTTTTGAAAGTGTGAACTTTTTAATGGATAAATAGATAGATTGAACAAAATTAATTTATTATGCCCTCCTTCGAAGAAGAGGGGGTTAATTGTTTTGCACATGTCGGTCAGACCGTCCATCAAATGGTTTCCGGATGATAACTCAAGAACGCATAGGTACATTAATCATGACTGGCAAATGACCCCTTCAATTATCAGTTCACTAGGTCAAAGGTCAAGGTCACAGTGACTCGAAACGGTAAAATGGTTTGCGGATGATAACTCAAGAAAGTTTAAGCCTAGGATCATGAAACTTCATAGGTACATTGATCATGACTGGTAGAAGACCCCTTTTGATTTCCAGGTCTCTAGGTCAAAGGTCAAGGTCACAGTGACCTGAAGCAGTAAAATGGTTTCCGAATGATATATATATATATATAATTAGCTATTGATACTTAAGTGAGAGTGATTACATGAGTATTCACACAATGGCTGCCACTACAACTGTACAAAAGAATGACACTCACAGTTCTCACCATAAACCCCAATACTCTTCTCTCCATAACAGGGTGCTGGAAGATGCTTACTGCTATATTGACTGCTTCCGAGCGCTTCCTGGACCTAAAAATTATCTCCCAGCAGCAACCTCCCCAAGGTGTGACGAGAGTCTTCAAGGTAATTGAAAGAGGGTGCAATGTGAAGTATAAATGCATAACGAGCCAAAATGGAAAGCTTAGGTTTGGAATAACTCGTCTCATGGTCAAAGTCACACTTAATACTCAATTTTCACATGCCAGTATATATGCAAGAAAGCTCATTCAACAACTCGCTACAATCAGGTTATATGCTGAATTTATACTTTCAGGTCAAAGGTCCTAGGCCACTAAGAAATATTTCTTTTAAATCTCACTCAAATGGTGACCATATTGTTTCAATATGCAGAGTTTGGATTTGGCATCACTCACACTTGAAGATAAATATTCATTTGCCACATTATGATTTTGATTCTTCTTAGTAAATCACATATCCCGTTTCATTGTACCAAGAAACAAAACACCAATGCTCACCACTATTAATTAATGCGATTTGCAAAACCAATCAGGTTCAAACAAGATAAAAGGTTTGAACATTCAGTTCTATCCTTTAAATTTGTATCCGCTCATTATTGTCCCCTACCGGTTTCATCGGAGGGGATTTATGATCACATTTGATTCATACTTTGACAAAACAACACTTACCTGACATACCACAATGGGCTCCACCCAAACCATCCCCCATGCCCCACCCCAGAACTCCTCCCCCCCCCCTGCCCCCCTAAAAAAAAAAAAGACAACAATTTTTTTTATTTTTTTTTTTTTAAATATCATCTATAAATGACCACACACCCACATTATACCCCCTCTCCATGATGGCTTACGTTATACTGTCAAGCACTCGAATAGTCGAGCGCGCTGTCCTCTGACAGCTCTTGTTGCCTTAAATTTTCATTGTTCTTTGAAATTAAATTAATAATGGCCAATTTTTTTCACTGCTCTTTGTTATTATTTGTTTTTGGTTTACAACTTTTTCTGCAATCAATTTAAGGGGGCATGTCAATGGTTTTTCTCTATGCAATGGCAAATATTCAACATTCCACATGTCCGATTTTTATGAAAAATAAATGTACATGTATAAGGAACATTGATGAAATCGTTTAAAAAGATTAGTGAAGGGCCAAAAAAATATTATTACATTATGGTCTTAGTGCTTATGGGGATCGAAATCTTGCCCACAACATTCACAATCTTAATGAATATTTTCTACACAAAACTACTGTTCCATTATTCATTATGGTCAGTGAGCATGCCCATAGCTGGATATGTTAATACTACTACGATTTCCTGCGCCCACAAAAAGTTTCGTGGGGATAACTTTTTTTAGCTTGACTATATATATATATATATATATATATAAAGTGGAGCTATCCTACTCACCCCGGCGTCGGCGTTACCGTGAGCGTTGGAATGTTAAAGTTTGCGTACCACCTCACATATTTCCTATGTCCTTTGACATATTGCTTTTATATTTTGCATACTTCTTTACCAACATGACACCAATCTATAAACAAGAGCAGACCACTAAATCCAGCATTTTTGTAAGAATTATGGCCCTTTTTTCACTTAGAATATGAATATTATTGATAAATCTATGTTAAAAATTGCGTACAACCTCAAATATTTTCTATGTCCTTTGACATATTGCTTTCAAATTTTGCGTACTTCTTTACCAACATGATCCCAATCTATAAACAAGATCAGACAACTGTAATAAGCATTGCGACAGAATTATGGCCCCTTTTTCGGTGGAGCATATAGTTGCCAGTTTGTCTTTCCTTACTTACTTACTTCCTTACTTCTGTCACACTTTTGCTACCGTTTCTCATAGCGCCTTCAATACTTAACCAATCGCTTTCATATTTGGCATGTAGGTACCTTGCATGGACCTCTACCTTTGATGAGGCTTGAGGTCACTGGGGTCAAGGTCACCGAGGCTAATAATAGACTTCCTTCTGTCACACTTTTGCTACCGTTTCTCATAGCGCCTTCAATACTTTACCGATCTCTTTCATATTTGGCATGTAGGTACCTTGCATGGACCTCTACCTTTTGATGAGGATTGAGGTCACTGGGTCAAGGTCACCGAGGCTAATAATAGATTTTTTAGGTGTTTATTAACACATACATTGACAAAGCGCATCATCAGGGAGCATCCATCAGTTTCACTGATATTCTTGTTTGTCTTAGTAACTTTGAATATTTTGTTAAATTTTGTGTTTATATCCACTTTACTTCTAAAGTATCAAGGCTATTGCTTTCAAACTTCAAATACTTTCTTACTATCATGATGGTACTGTACCTGGCAAGTTGAATTTGACCTTGACTTTTGAATGAACGTGACTCCCCCCACCCCCCTCAAATTTTTCTTTTTTTCTTTTTTTTGAAATATCTATTAAATGATCACACACACACACATTATACCCCCTCTCCATGATGGCTTACGTTATACTGTCAAGCACTTGAATAGTCGAGCGCTCTGTCCTCTGACAGCTCTTGTTAATTAGTAATGTACATAATTACAATATATAAAGCAAGGTCTGTGCTTTAAGAAACATATAAATAAGTTCATATTAACGCATACATTTATTTCAGAGAATAAAATTCCGTTTTAGCTGTCAATATGCCCTTTAACAAATCTTATATGATTCAAGAATCAAATTTTTGAAAATCAAAGTGACATTTCATTCTGGTTCTTGCCAAATTCGCCAATATGAATGTATTCAAGAACTATAATAGTATACAATTTGTTCAGAGTCATGAAATAAAGTGAAAATGTGTTGGTTCTGGTAGCGATTTTATTTCACTTGTGAGCATAGACAGTATATATTTTCACTCATTTCTTTGATCATTTGTAAATAAAATCACTATGGTAGGTAAGATTTAATTAATAGTTTAGCCATGGCATGCCTTTTTTGTTTGTTAAAAAAATTCCATTTTTGGTAAACCTTTGATTAAAGTCAATTATTAGAAACTGCCTGAGAAGTTTGGTTCAAATTATGTACCAATATATTTTTTATTACCTTAAATATAGCCTTTTTTCAACTTATTACATTCATTTCAGTGATGGATAACCTTTGAAATGTCCCAGGTAGAGTCTGAAAGTGATGACACATGTTGTAGAATGCTTATAATTCTTTCTACATATCGCTAACACTTCCATGGATCTGTAAACCTTTCAACACAAACACACCACATAAAATACTTTTGACCCTGACATTATAATGATTTATACCTTCATAGCTCAAGAGTTATGGCCCCTTATTAGACTGACATTTAGATTTTTTTCCATTCGGAGCCGTTTCTCAGTAACTATTGCATGTGAGTTAGCTTAAAATAAATATGATTCATTGTACCAGTTTAACCAAAACAAACCATTGAGATTGAATCATACAATCTTGATTGATGGTAATATACAGACAATGCACTAGTGTTAATGATGTTGGGGGGGGGGGGGGGGGGTCACCAGCAGGCAACTTATGAATTGCTTGCAGTATAATGTGAGCCTTTTTAATTTATTTTGTACAAAAATGCAAATAATTTGTTTTTCACCATAACTTAACAGAGTATACATTGCCTTTTTTTCAGTGTTCCAGACGGCTGGTGATGCATTTCAAGAAAAGCCATCAGAATCTTGCAATGATCTGTATACTTAATAAATGACAAAACAACAACACTGTATTGTTATTATTATTTAATACATAACTTCCATATTTGCCAAAAAGGTATATGATGGAAGTTCAACGTTGTTATCGATGTGATTTGATTGCCTTGCTTTTATGTCCCCCACTATAGTAGTGGAGGACATATTGTTTTTGCCCTGTCTGTTGGTTGGTCTATTGGTTGGTCTGTTGGTTTGGTTGGGTTTGCGCCAACTTTAACATTTTGCAATAACTTTTGCTATATTGAATATAGCAACTTGATATTGGCATGCATGTGTATCTCATGGAGCTGCACATTTTGAGTAGTGAAGGGTCAAGGTCAAACGTCATATAGGGGGACATTGTGTATCACAAAGGCATCTTGTTATTTCTATGTCCCCCTCCACCTCCACTATAGGGGGGAGGACATATTGTTTTTGCCCTGTTGGTTGGTTGGTTGGTTGGTTGGTTTGCTCCAACTTTAACAATTTGCCATAACTTTTGCAATATTGAGGATAGCAACTTCATATTTGGCATGCATGTGTATCTCATGAGCTGCATATTTTGAGTGGTGAAAGGTCAGGTCAAATATATATCTTCAAAGCGGCACAGAAAGGGGACGTACTGATAGTGTTTCTGACAAACAAATATCTTGTTGTTTCATGAATTTCACACTAAAGTGTAAAGAAATACGACGTTACATCAAAATGACTCTTTATGAATCATCAAAACTATGTATTTTATGAAACAAGAAATTAAACGAATAAGGCTTTTGTAAATCTGAATGTTGAAGGAAGTACTGGTGTCAACATTGATCCTCATGAACCTAAAATTATTCCAATCAGATAGTTGTCTAAATGAATTTTGCTCTGTGTAAGACTGGGACTTTAGAAAGGCAATGGAAAAGCGTTTGACCTATTAGGTATTCTTATCGTAAAACAATCGCATTCAATATACGGAGAACTAGACAGAGAACACTTCATTATTTGAACATAATTTGATACCTACAGAATTTTTTTTTGCTTGTAAAATATAAGTACGAGTCTATTATTTCAACTTGAAATGTTGGTGAAAATGTGCTCTGGTCTTAGATTACTTCAAATCAGGATACATAATAGATTATTTATTTTATAGTACACTATTGTGGCGAATATTAAGAAGAGCTGTGGTTTTAAAGTACTCGTACACGCCTGTAGATATAGAGTTTAAGGATGTGTCTGTATGCATACAGTCAATTGCTTTGGCAGCATGAAGTATCAATGCAAAAATAGCGTCATTAACCGTTTCTGACGAACTTCCTACATACCCCAAACGCTTGACACCGTATAGAAAACTAAGTTTTCGTAGCTGATGATACATCCACAAGAAAATTGAAATGCAAATGGTACTACACAGTCAAAAGTATACCAATGGAAAGATCTAGGATCCCAAAAGGTGCCTGGTGCTGCTAAAGAAGTGAGCAGTGTGGAAATTCGGAACAGACGATGACATTTTCCTGATTATGTGTTATATCAAGGGTATTTGTAAGTAAATTATTTAATTACAGGTGTAAGCACATGTTGCTTCGTGAGTGTTGTTATCGAATACTTGACAAAATTAATTAAAGTTTGGGAGGATATTCATCATTTCAATGTTGATGCCTTAAAGGGACAGGAGCGATGAACCAAAAAAAAAAGGAGCTGGGTGAAGCTACCTCCTATTTTGCTCTACGTTTTCCCTAAGTATTCCAAGTTTGTTTGAGCCTATACATTGTGAAATGTGGTTTTGTTATTATGAAACCGGGTAACGTCGAATAGACGCGATTTATGGGTAATGATTTTAGATAGAAACGAATTGAGCAAATTACAAAATTACAAAGGCCCGGTAAGACCGACTTACGAATATGCAACGTAGAAAAAACGCACAAAATGCAGATTTTGATTATCCGGTGATGAAATTACCCTGCTTTGATCTCTAGGCCAAGTTTTAACATGGGCAATGCCGGACTAAAAACTAGGTCACAGGGTCACTTTGTGCGTTTTTTAGCATTCAGTATGGTATTCTGCTCTCTAATTCAAGTAGTTTCATCCGATCTTCTCCAAACTTGGTCAGAAGTTTAATCTAGATGATCTCTAGGCCACTTCAAACGTGGGCCATGCCGGGCCGAAAAATGAGGTCACATTGATTTTGACTTAGGTCCTATAACACTGGGCTTGCGACAACCTGTCGACAGGCTTTCAACACAAATTTTTGGAATAAATAGTGACTGAATATCTATCTAAGTTTGGTTGTGAGTTTATCTGGGCCATAACTATGTCATTCATTGTGAGATTAAACAAAAAAAAATGCACATTTGTTTACCATCATTGAACGGTGTGTCAGGCAAAGAATTGGCGATATCTCTGAGGTCAAGGTCACAATTGCATAATAACTCTTAAAATCGCCAAACATGTAAATATGTTTTTCTTATCTTGTGAAGACAGCATGCAAAATATTCTGTGTCAATGCGGTATGTGGGGTTATTCCTGGTATATTGGAGTCTGTATGTTGGTTGGTCTGTTGTGGATTTGTCTATCCATTCAAACTTGTAAATATGTGATCAGCATGAAAAGAAGATTTCAAAACACAATTTTTATTTGCATTGATTTCACATCCAAGAGTAATGGTCTTGATTCCTTGATCCTCGCTCATTAACATTCACAGGGACAGCAGGGGTATTTTATTATTGTTGATGACCAAGTTTGTATTATATTTGTTTTGAAAGTGTGAACTTTTTAATGGATAAATAGATAGATTGAACAAAATTAATTTATTATGCCCTCCTTCGAAGAAGAGGGGGTTAATTGTTTTGCACATGTCGGTCAGACCGTCCAATCAATGGTTTCCGGATGATAACTCAAGAACGCATAGGTACATTAATCATGACTGGCAAATGACCCCTTCAATTATCAGTTCACTAGGTCAAAGGTCAAGGTCACAGTGACTCGAAACGGTAAAAATGGTTTGCGGATGATAACTCAAGAAAGTTTAAGCCTAGGATCATGAAACTTCATAGGTACATTGATCATGACTGGTAGAAGACCCCTTTTGATTTCAGGTCTCTAGGTCAAAGGTCAAGGTCACAGTGACCTGAAGCAGTAAAATGGTTTCCGAATGATATATATATATATAATTAGCTATTGATACTTAAGTGAGAGTGATTACATGAGTATTCACACAATGGCTGCCACTACAACTGTACAAAAGAATGACACTCACAGTTCTCACCATAAACTCCAATACTCTTCTCTCCATAACAGGGTGCTGGAAGATGCTTACTGCTATATTGACTGCTTCCGAGCGCTTCCTGGACCTAAAAATTATCTCCCAGCAGCAGACCTCCCCAAGGGTGTGACGAGAGTCTTCAAGGTAATTGAAAAGAGGGTGCAATGTGAAGTATAAATGCATACGAGCCAAAATGGAAAGCTTAGGTTTGGGAATAACCTCGTCTCATGGTCAAAGTCACACTTAATACTCAATTTTCACATACCAGTATATTGCAAGAAAGCTCATTCAACAACTCGCGACAATCAGGTTATTATGCTGAATTTATACTTTCGGTCAAAGGTCCTAGGCCACTAAGAAAGTATTCTTTTAAATCTCACTCAAATGGTGACCATATTGTTTCAATATGCAGAGTTTGGATTTGGCATCACTCACACTTGAAGATAAATATCATTGCCACATTATGATTTTGATTCTTCTTAGTAAATCACATATCCCGTTCATTGTACCAAGAAACAAAACATCAATGCTCACCACTATTAATTAATGCGATTGCAAAACCAAGTCATGTTCAAACAAGATAAAAGGTTTGAACATTCAGTTCTATCCTTTAAATTTGTATCCGCTCATTATTGTCCCCCTACCGGTTTCATCGAGGGATTTATGATCACATTTGATTCATACTTGACAAAACAACACTTACCTGACATACCACAATGGGCTCCACCCAAACCATCCCCCATGCCCCACCCCAGAACTCCTCCCCCCCCTGCCCCCCCTAAAAAAAAAAAAAAGACAACAAGTTTTTTTTTTTTTTTTTTTAAATATCATCTATAAAAGACCACACACCCACATTATACCCCCTCTCCATGATGCTTACGTTATCTGTCAAGCACTCGAATAGTCGAGCGCGCTGTCCTCTGACAGCTCTTGTTGCCTTAAATTTTCATTGTTCTTTGAAATTAAATTAATAATGGCCAATTTTTTTCACTGCTCTTTGTTATTATTTGTTTTTGGTTTACAACTTTTTCTGGCATGCAATCAATTAAGGGGGCATGTCAATGGTTTTTCTCTATGCAATGCAAATATTCAACATTCCACATGTCCGATTTTTATGAAAAATAAATGTACATGTATAAGGAACATTGATGAAATCGTTTAAAAAGATTAGTGAAGGGCCAAAAAAATATTATTACATTATGGTCTTAGTGCTTATGGGGATCGAAATCTTGCCCACAACATTCACAATCTTAATGAATATTTTCTACACAAAACTACTGTTCCATTATTCATTATGGTCAGTGAGCATGCCCATAGCTGGATATGTTAATACTACTACGATTTCCTGCGCCCACAAAAAGTTTCGTGGGGATAACTTTTTTTAGCTTGACTATTATATATATTATATATATATATAAAGTGGAGCTATCCTACTCACCCCGGCGTCGGCGTTACCGTGAGCGTTGGAATGTTAAAGTTTGCGTACCACCTCATATTTCCCTATGTCCTTTGACATATTGCTTTTATATTTTGCATACTTCTTTACCAACATGACACCAATCTATAAACAAAGCAGACAACTGAATCAAGCATTTTTGTAAGAATTATGGCCCTTTTTTCACTTAGAATAATGAATATTATTGATAAATCTATGTTAAAAATTGCGTACAACCTCAAATATTTTCTATGTCCTTTGACATATTGCTTTCAAATTTTGCGTACTTCTTTACCAACATGATCCCAATCTATAAACAAGATCAGACAACTGTAATAAGCATTGCGACAGAATTATGGCCCCTTTTTCGGTGGAGCATATAGTTGCCAGTTTGTCTTTCCTTACTTACTTACTTCCTACTTCGTCACACTTTTGCTACCGTTTCTCATAGCGCCTTCAATACTTAACCATCGCTTTCATATTTGGCATGTAGGTACCTTGCATGGACCTCTACTTTTGATGAGGCTTGAGGTCACTGGGGTCAAGGTCACCGAGGCTAATAATAGACTCCTTCTGTCACACTTTTGCTACCGTTTCTCATAGCGCCTTCAATACTTTTACCGATCTCTTTCATATTTGGCATGTAGGTACCTTGCATGGACCTCTACATTTTGATGAGGATTGAGGTCACTGGGTCAAGGTCACCGAGGCTAATAATAGATTTTTTAGGTGTTTATTAACACATACATTGACAAAGCGCATCATCAGGGAGCATCCATCAGTTTCACTGATATTCTTGTGTTTGTCTTAGTAACTTTGAATATTTTGTTAAATTTTGTGTTTAGATCCACTTTACTTCTAAAGTATCAAGGCTATTGCTTTCAAACTTCAAATACTTTCTTACTATCATGATGGTACTGTACCTGGCAAGTTGAATTTGACCTTGACTTTTGAATGACCTTGACTCCCCCCCCCCCTCAAATTTTTCTTTTTTTCTTTTTTTTGAAAT